>NC_056432.1:14796144-15096144 GCF_018296145.1 Oncorhynchus tshawytscha
TCATACCACGCCCATCGTTTAGACTACATAGTGAAAGAGACTCGCTCCCTTCTGTCATAACTGTTGAACATTTTAGTTTCTTTACTATCTCTCCGTGCGCTCTTGAGATGTTGGCTACCATAAAGAACATTTCCGTAACCTACGACGGTATGGGCAAAACCTTTAGCAGCGGCGACTTCATTTCGGGGCGAATAACGTTGGAATTAGGAAAAGATTGCAAAATAGATTATCTTTCCATAAAAGCAAAGGGAAAGTCAGAAGTCCGTTGGACAGAACATCATAATAAGACAACTGTAACTTACCATTCCAAGGACAAGATGTTCAGCATTGAACAATTTATCATTCGAGAACAAAAAGGCCAAGGTAAGAGATCAAGCACAGGTTCCAGAGTTTTATATGGGACATTTATTTACGAAGTAAGGTTATGCCTCTTGTAGTGCAGTAGTAGCGTCGTTAGATCATTAGATAGACAATGGTCGAACGACGCTACTACTGCACTACAAGGGGCATAACGTTGCTTCGTGTGTGTGTGTGTGTGTATAAATATATTAGTACCAGTCAAGTTTGGACACATTCATTCCAGGGTTTTTCTTTATTCTTACTGCTTTCTACATTGTAGAATAATAGTGAAGACATCAAAACTATGAAATAACACATGGAATTATGTAGTAACCAAAAACGTGGTAAACAAATTATTTTATATTTGAAATTCTTCAATTAACATGTGTGCCTTGTTAATTTGTGGAATTTCTTTCCTTAATGCATTTGAGCCAATCAGTTGTGTTGTGACAAGGTATGGGGTGTTTTTTAAATTTGATTAATTTAACCTTTATTTAACTAAGCTAGTAAGTTAAGAACAAATTTCTATTTACAATGACGGCCTACCAAAAGGCAAAATGACTTAGGGGTGGGTCCCTAAACAATTATTAGAACATTAGGTAAATATTTTTCAATATTACAGTTTCTCAATCGCTTTGGCTAATTTAAAAAAAAATCTTAACATTCTCTAAACTGTAAGTTAAATTGTCACAACTGTTTTATGGCACATCACAACTCTATTGCATGTCTGCAAGATGTAGTAACTCACCCAAAACATTTAATTCATGCGTCAAAACCTAGTTATTGTCATCGTGTGAGCTGTACAGGTCAAAATGTTTAGATGTTTTTTCACCATGGCAGTCAACCCTGGAAATGTTTGTTTTTATACAAATTTCAGTTTGTTCTACTTTTTTGTTGACACTGACCGCTTACTGTACTGTACAAGAATGTCAGTTTTGTCTAGCTGAATGCTATTGTGGATCACTGAGCTTTATAGATACCGATTTCAACAGTAGATAAAAGTTCTGTAAAAAACAAATTGTACTTCCTCACAGTACGTAACATTGCAAGTTCCCATCTTCTTGGTGGACATCCTGTCGCTCTTGTTGGTCTGGCCAGAGATTTTCGTCAACATCACATCTGATGTTTTCCCTTGTGATACACCGGGGGGAAAATCTCCTTGCGTGGCTCAACCATCCCCTGCAATCTGTGATGTCCTCTTAAGCAGGATTCATGGCATCGAATAGAGACATCTGATCTTGTGCCCGATAGTCATATGCTTTCCACCTCCATGCTGAACAAAACCTCTTCTATCGGATTTAGGAATGAGGAGGATGGTGGAAGGAACTCCATTCTTATCCTTTCATGCCCATTCCCTGACAATTTATTTCAATTGTATTTATTTTACCTTTGTTTAACCAGGTAGGCAAGTTGAGAACAAGTTCTCATTTACAACTGCGACTTGGCCAAGAAAAAGCAAAGCAGTTCGACACATACAACAACACAGAGTTACACATAGAGTAAAACAAACTAACAGTCAATAATACAGTACAAAAACAAGTCTATATACAATGTGAGCAAATGAGGTGAGAGGTAAAGGCAATAAAAAGGCCATGGTGGCGAAGTAAATACAATATAGCAATAAAAACACTGGAATTGTAGATTTGCAGTAGGTGAATGTGCAAGGTAGAAATACTGGGGTGCAAGGGAGCTAAATAAATAAATACAGTAGGGGATGAGGTAATTTTTTGGGCTATTTATAGATGGGCTATGTACAGGTGCAGTGATCTGTGAGCTGCTCTGACAGCTGGTGCTTAAAGCTAGTGAGGGAGATAAGTAAGTGTTTCCACTTTCAGAGATTTTTGTAGTTCGTTCCAGTCATTGGCAGTAGAGAACTGGAAGGAGAGGCGGCCAAAGGAGGAATTGGCCCTGGGGGTGACCAGTGAAATACACCTGCTGGAGCGCGTGCTACGTGTGGGTGCTGCTATGGTGACTAACGAGCTGAGATAAGGTGGGACTTTACCTAGCAGGGTCTTGTAGATGACCTGGAACCAGTGGGTTTGGTGACGTGTATGAAGCGAGGGCCAACCAACGAGAGCGTACAGGTTAAAGTGGTGGGTAGTAGCTTTGGTGACAAAAGGGATGGCACTGTGATAGACTGCATCCAATTTGTTGAGTAGGGTGTTTGAGGCTATTTTGTAAATGACATCACCGAAGTCGAGGATCGGTAAGATGGTCAGTTTTACGAGAGTATGTTTGGCAGCATGAGTGAAGGATGCTTCTTTGCGAAATAGGAAGCCAATTCTAGATTTAACTTTGGATTGGAGATGTTTGATGTGAGTCTGGAAGGAGAGTTTACAGTCTAACCAGACACCTAGTTATTTGTAGTGGTCCACATATTCTAAGTCAGAACCGTCCAGAGTAGTGATGCAGGGCGGGCGGGCATGTGTAGGCAGCGATCGGTTGAAGAGCATGCATTTAGTTTTACTTGTATTTAAGAGCAGTTGGAGGCTACGGAGGGAGAGTTGTATGGCATTGAAGCTCATCTGGAGGGTAGTTAACACAGTGTCCAAAGAAGGGCCATAAATATACAGAATGGTGTCGTCTGCGTAGAGATGGATCAGAGACTCACCAGCAGCAAGAGCGGCATCATTGATGTATACAGAGAAAAGAGTTGGCCCAAGAATTTAACCCTGTGGCACCCCATAGAGACTGCCAGAGGCCCAGACAACAGGCTCTCCGATTTGACACACTGAACTCTATCGGAAAAGTAGTTGGTGAACCAGGCGAAGCAATCATTTGAGAAACTGAGGCTGTTGAGTCTACTGATGAGGATGTGGTGATTGAGAGTCGAAAGCCCTGGCCAGGTCAATGAATACGGCTGCACAGTATTGTTTCTTATCGATGGCGTTTAGATATCGTTTAGGACCTTGAGCGTGGCTGAGGTGCACCCATGACCAGCTCTGAAACCAGATTGCATAGTAGAGAAGGTACGGTGGGATACGAAATGGTCTGTAATCTGTTTGTTAACTTGGCTTTCAAAGACCTTAAAGGCAGGGTAGGATAGATATAGGTCTGTAGCAGTTTGGGTCAAGAGTGTCCCCCCCTTTGAAGAGGGGGATGACTGCAGCTGCTTTCCAATTGGGGCGGCAGGGTAGCCTAGTGGTTAGAGCGTTGGACTAGTAACCGAAAGGTTGCAAGATCAAATCCCCGAGCTGACAAGGTACAAATCTGTCGTTCTGCCCCTGAACAGGCAGTTAACCCACTGTTCCTAGGCCGTCATTGAAAATAAGAATTTGTTCTTAACTGACTTGCCTAGTAAAAAATAAAATTCAATCTTTGGGAATCTCAGACGAGAGGATGAACAGGCTAGTAATAGGGGTTGCAACAATTTCGGCAGATCATTTTAGAAAGAAAGGTTCCAGATTGTCTTGCCCAGCTGATATGTAGGGGTCCAGATATTGCAGCTCTTTCAGAACATCAGCTGACTAGATTTGGGAGAAGGAGAAATGGGTTGAGTTGAAATGAGTTGCTGTGGGGGGGTGCAGTGCTGTTGCCCGGGGTAGGGGTAGCCAGGTGGAAAGCATGGCCAGCCGTAGAAAAATGCTTATTGAAATTCTCCATTATAGTGTATTTATCGGTGGTGACAGAGTTTCCTATCCTTTCCTATCCTCGGGTAGATAACGTTGATAGTCCAGTTGTGAAGGCCCGGTGGGGCTCCGCATCGGCAGTAAAATGGGTCCGGCTTGGTGATTGTAGCCCAGGAGTGGCTGATGGAACTCTTCAGCTGGTTAGCTCTGGGATAATTGGTGTTTTCTCCGGACCGACGTTAGCCAATAGTCACTCGGATAGCAGCTAGCTAGCTGCAAGATCCAGGTGAAATTGTCCAGAGCTTGCGGTAGGAATCAGGAGGTATGGAGAGAATAGTTCCAATGTTGGTTTGGTGGAAGCTGACATTATCCCACACAATTACATAATATGAGGTCGTTGTGCAGTCCTCTATATGACAAGTAGAATTCACAAATAGATCATGTCACAGATAGTAGAATTCTATTCAAATTGTGCTGCATTACTTTATATTCTTCATACATATCTTACGGTACGTTGTGATTTTCAGACTTGCATTTACCTTTACAATAGTTGCTGTATTGTTGTGAATGAAATGCCGTAACAAAAGTAAAGAACGAGTACATATTTAGCTGTTTTCCCTACGGAATATTTGCACAATTGATGACACTGTGGACCTGTTTACAATAGACTGTACTCTCCAGCCAGCCTCTTCCATTGTAAAACCATGGTTTAGACCTCAGAAAAATAACTGTAGACCTCCACAAGTCTTGTTCATCCTTGGGAGAAATTTCCAAAGGCCTGAAGGCACCATGTTCTTCTCTACAAAAAAATAGTATGCAAGTATAAACACCATGGGACCACGCAGCCATCATACTGCTCAGGAAGGAGACGCGTTCTGTCTCCTAGAGATGAACGTACTTTGGTGCGAAATGTGCAAATCAATCCCAGAACAACGGCAAACAACCTTGCAAAGATGCTGGAGGAAACAAGTACAAACGTATCTATATCCACAGTAAAACGAGTCCTACATCGACATAACCTGAAAGGCCACTCAGCAAGGAAGAAGCAACTGCTCCAAAACCATCATAAAAAAGCCGGACTACGGTTTGCAACTGCACATGGACAACAATATCATACTTTTTGGAGAAATGACCTCTGAAACAAAAATAGAACGGTTTGGCCATAATGACCATCGTTATGTATGGAGGAAAAGGGGGAGGCTTGAAATCCAGAGAACACCATCCCAACCGTGAAGCCCGGGGGTGGCAGCATTATGTTGTGGGGGTGCTTTGCTGCAGGAGGGACGGGTGCACTTCACAAAATAGATGGCATCATGAGGAAAGGAAATGATGTGGATATATTGAAGCAACATCAAGACATCAGTTAAGTTAAATCTTTGTCGCAAATGGGTCTTCCAAATGGACAATGACACCAAGCATACTTCCATAGTTGTGGCAAAATGGCTTAAGGACAACAAAGTCAAGGTATTGGAGTGGCCATCACAAAGCCCTGACCTCAATCCCATAGAAAATGTGTGGGTAGAACTGAAAAAGTGTGTGTGAGCAAGGAGGCCTACAAACCTGACTCAGATACACCAGCTATGTCAGGAGGAATGGACCAAAATTCACCCAACTTATTGTGGGAAGCTTGTGGAAGGCTACCCGACACGTTTGACCCAAGTTAAACTATTTAAAGGCAATGCTACCAAATACTAATTGAGTGTATGTAAACTTCTGACACACTGGGAATGTGATGAAATAAATAAAAGCTGAAATAAATCATTCATTCTCTCTACTATTATTCTGACATTTCACATTCTTAAAATAAAGTGGTGATCCTAACTGACCTAAGAGAGGGCATTTTTACTAGGATTAAATGTCAGGAATTGTGAAAAACTGAGTTTAAATGTATTTGGCTAAGGTGTATGTAAACTTCTGACTTCAACTGTACATACATACATACATACACACAAATACAGGGGGAAAAAGCATTATTTTGGAACACTGTCGTTATCTTACAGTAGTAACACTGTAATCATGTTATTGTATAATTGTTTATGTAATTACACAAGGAATAGGGCAGAACTTTGCATAAAAAAGGGTGGTTTAGGGGGAATGGGATGTGGTAGGGAGTTTATGATCAATGTGTTGTTCTTAATGGTTAATATGGTTCTAAATTATATTTTTTGCTCTTATTAAAGTACCGTTTGCTCATTTATTTGTTCATTAACGTAATGTGGTCTCATCTACTGTAACATGGATCTCATTACCGAAATGCATCAGTGATAAAATACTCAGAGAATAATATTACAAAATATCTACTCTTTATATTTGTGTTCTTTTAAAATATGAATAATAATTTAAAACAAATATATATATTTTTTAAACATCCAGGTTATGAACATGCCACACGTTACGGTAATTAGATAACTGGTTAAAATTGAAATAGTTTAAATGTTTTTATTTTTATTTTCACCTTTCTATGTTTATTTTCTAACTTTACAAGTGTTACAGTAATGAGATATCTTTGTGCATGGTCTTGGAAAATATTTGGTCCATATTTTAGGACAGATTCTTTTTGATCTTTTAACATAAACGTGACCTGTTGTCTTTCAGATTGTAATGTCGTAGCTCCTGGAACTCACGTTTACCCATTCACATTTCAGATCCCTCAACAGTAAGTGCCCTGCAAACACACCTGGTGGGCTAATATTTACATCGCTTAGACACTTGATCATGAAGCACAATCATATAATTAGAGTAGTAAGCTATCTTGTTAACATCAACAAGGTAATCCTGAGTTGTTTTCAGAATGTCTACAATGGTTAACTTTCTAAGTACTTGTGTTTTATGATTGTGTCTTACATGCTGACCACAACGCTCACATCGCGTGTGATTCAAATCATTGCACCCACACTGCTCATGCGCAGTAGCGAGCGTCTGCGGCGCCAGGCGCTAAAATCGAAATTGGTTCTATTTGTGACACTCAACATGCCGGCCTCTCCAATCTCCTCATTGGTTTTTAAGAGCATATACCCACGTGGGTGATTGAAAGAGGATCCGTCGGTTGTAGTAATTCACCGTAAAGTTGGTTGCCAACCGTCGCATCAAGTTCAAAGAAGACAAAGAAGCGTGAAGGAAGGAGGAGAGATGAAACAAATTTGTTTCACCGTTTTATCTGTGGATTTTCAGAGTATTTCAGGTCAAATAACAACCCTATGGTTTATTTCCCAAGACAAATTAGCTAGCAACAGCAAGCTAGCTAGCTAAATTGCCACAATGTTTAATACTTTTAACCTGTCCGCAAATTAATATCATTGGTTCCGAGTTTGTTTTGATATTTCAACCTGCGTGTCCTCATCGCTTCTGGTGTGGGTGAACAAAATCAAAGTGCGCGTCCGGTTTGGTCAGCATGTTAGCATACTTCTATGATACACTGAATGAGAAGAAATGAATGATTTAGTCTACGTTTACACAGGCAGCCCAATTAGGATATTTTGCCCAATTATTTGCAAAATATCTGATCAGATTGGTTAAAAGACCAATTAGTGAAAAAAGATCAGAAATGAGCTGCCTGTGCAAACAGCCTTATTAAGTCAATAATATTATCAATAGATTGCAGATAGTACATGTATATGCAGGTAGCTGCCAACATAAAGGAATTGCCAACGTAATGTGTCTTAATGACGTTGGGTCACCATGAGCTGCCAGAACAGCTTGCATATAGAATCATCCTAGTCTAGGGCTGAAATGAACGCTCAATGGAGATTCTCCCTATTAATAATCATATTTTGTGTCCTTGAAACCGACCCATAATGGCTTTGTCTTGATGTATATGTAACTAAAGAGCTACTGTAGCCTAGTTACAGGTCTAGCACCATATACCAATCGGAGACATTAGTTGCCATTTTCCGATTATGACAGTTCACTTGTTTATTTATGGCCCTAGTCTGTAGTTTCCAAATTGCTTGTAGATACTACACCATAAAATATCAACTTTATGTAGAATGTTGACTATAATCTACCACCATTCTTGGTCTTCGTTTTGTAATTTAAAAAAATAAAATAATACTGATATTCCTTGTTCATAGTGCAATGCCATCATCCTTTAAAGGCGCCTGGGGGAAAATCCTGTATACGTTAGAGGCCAAGTTGAGCAGATCAATGAGGATATCCAGCAAAGCCAGGGCTGAGTTCCCCTTTGTCTCCAAGGCAGACCTGGGCAGCATCCCTGAGCTGATGGTATATATATATATACACACACACACACACACACACACACACACACACACACACACACACACACACACACACACACACACACACACACACACACACACACACACACACACACACACACACACACACACACACACACACACACACACACACACAACACACACACTACTGTTTGAGCCTATCCTGATATTTATTAGTTATTTTACCAGGTAAGTTGACTGAGAACACATTCTCATTTGCAGCAATGACCTGGGGAATAGTTACAGGGGAGAGGAGGGGGATTAATGAGCCAATTGTAAACTGGAGATTATTAGGTGACCATGATGGTTTGAGGGCCAGATTGGGAATTTAGCCAGGACACCAGGGTTAACACCCCTACTCTTACAATAAGTGCCATGGGATCTTTAATGACCTCAGAGAGTCAGGACACCCGTTTAACGTTCCATCCGAAATACAGCACCCTACACAGGGCAGAGTCCCCTAGCACTGCCCTGGGGCATTGGGATATTTTTTTAGACCAGAGGAAAGGGTGCCTCCTACTGGCCCTGCAACACCACTTCCAGTAACACCTGGTCTCCCATCCAGGAACTGACCAGGACCAACCCTGCTTAGCTTCAGAAGCAAGCCAGCAGTGGTATGCAGGATACTAATGTAGTATTGCCAATGCTGCTCTTAAATGTTTTATCCTCCTGATTGTGGTTGTATGGTGGTAGTGTTGTTTGTAGCACAAGTGTCTTTGTTCCTTTTCAGATACCTCAGCATGGAACCAAGGATAAAAAGATGAAGTTATTCACCTCAGGAAAAGTGGGAATGGACATTCACATAGAGAGAATGGGCTACTACTTAGGTAAGAAAACCAACAGGACTAATGAGAGCTAGGGACATAGTAATGCACATCTGGTATATAGCCTTTCATACCATACCAATGTTTATTACTGTTGCTTAAGAACATTTTACTGTCCATATAAGGCATGGAAACATGTAAACGTGAAGGGAGGGCGTTGTCAGTATTCCAATCTTCAAGCATATGCTTTTCAGATGATTGCATTTTGTTCTTTGTCATGCATACACAAACAATACAGCTGAATATTGTCAGTTGCATTGTTGACTTTAGTGGTTAAAGTGGAATTGACAACATTTTAATTACTTTGCAGATATGAAACAGACCGTTATATCAGTCAAAAATATCAAATTCACAGTAAAAAAAAAAAGTTATATTTGACAAAAAATGTCATGACGCATAGTAAGGCATTGTTGACAGAATAGAGGGATGCAGTTCAATGCATGCTTAATATGGTGTTATTCTCTATGGGGTACCACAGGGTTCAATTCTCGGGCCGACTCTTTTCTCTGTATATATCAACGATGGCGCTCTTGCGGGTGATTCTCTGATCCACCTCTACGCAGACGACACCATTCTGTATACATCTGGCCCTTCTTTGGACACTGTGTTAACTAACCTCCAAACGAGCTTCAATGCCATACAGTACTCCTGTGGCCTCCAACTGCTCTTAAAACGCTAGTAAAAACTAAATGCATGCTTTTCAACCGTTCGCTGCCCGCACCCGCCCACCCGACTGGCATCACTACTCTGGACGGCTCTGACTTAGAATATGTAGACAATTACAAATACCTAGGTGCCTGGCTAGACTGTAAACTCTCCTTCCAGACTCATATCAAACATCTCCAATCCAAAATTACATCTAGAATCGACTTCCTATTTTGCAACAAAGCCTCCTTCACTCATGCCGCCAAACCTACCCTCATAAAACTGACTATCCTACCGATCCTCAACGATGTAATTTACAAAATCGCTTCCAATACTCTACTCAGCAACCTGGATGCAGTCTATCACAGCACCATCCGTTTTGTCACCAAAGCCCCTTATACCACCCACCACTGCGACCTGTATCCTCTAGTCAGCTGGCCCTCGCTACATATTCGTCGCCAGACCCACTGGTTCCAGGTCATCTATAAGTCCATGCTAGGTTAAGCTCCACCTTATCTCAGCTCACTGGTCATGATAACAACACCCACCCGTAGCACGCTCCAGCAGGTATATCTCACTGATCATCCCCAAAGTCCTTGGCCGCCTTTCCTTCCAGTTCTCTGCTGCCAATGACTGGAACGAATTGCAAAAATCGCTGAAGCTGGAGTCTTATATTTCCCTCACTAACTATACAACATCAGCTATCTGAGCAGCTAACCGATCGCTGCAGCTGTTATATAGCCCATCTGTAAATAGCCCACCCAATCTACCTACCTCATCCCCATACTGTTTTTATTTACTTTTCTGCTCTTTTGCACACCAGTATTTCAACTTGCACATCACCATCTGCTCATCTATCACTCCAGTGTTAATTTGCTAAATTGTAATTACGTTGCTACTACGGCCTATTTATTGCCTTACCTCCTCACGCCATTTGCACACACTGTATATAGACTCTTTTTCCCCTATTGTGTTATTTACTGTACGCTTGTTTATTCCATGTGTAACTCTGTGGTTGTTTGTAAAATAAGAATTTGTTCTTAACTGACTTGCCTAGTTAAATAACATTTAAAAACGGCTGTCAGTTCCACTCTGAGTAATTCATAAATACAAGTGTTATTCATACATGTCGGAATGAGAAAAAAAGCACAAGTTGAGGTTTCACGCAAATCATGCACAGACATGGTAGATTTGCTCAAGTGTTTGAATGATCATTTATCTCATATTAGGTTTGACCTTCATGAATCCAGAACAACATTGCTACCATAAATATACACCCCCTCCCTTTGCAGGTGAAGACATAAAGGTTGTGGCGTCCATTGAGAATAGCTCCTCTCGTGAGATCAAGCCCAAGTACACCCTGTACCAGAAGGACAGCTTCTTTGCGAGGGGAAAGAGGAGGGTGTCCACCAAAGACATCCTGAAAGAGCTGGGAGAGCCCATCCCGCCATCTGGGAAACTGAAAGTCACTAAAGTCCTTAAAATCCCACAACACATTGTTCCATCCATCTTCACCTGCAGTAATATTAAATGCGAGTACAGGCTGAAGGTGTGTGTCTCTGTGTCTCTCTGTGTGTGTGTGTGTGTGTGTGTGAGAGAGAGAGTGAACTGTTAAAACATATATTCAGTGTCTATCCAAAGCCACTACTACAATGTGCTTTGACCATTTATTTACTAAGATACAGAAAAACATGTTCTGGGCTTACAACATGCTGTAGTGGGCTTTGTTGCTACAACAGGAATGATCTGGTGAAACACCTCTCTTTTATTTTGTCATTGTTTACCAAGGGAGTCAGACTTTTGAAATGATTAAAGACCTATTTTTACAACTTCTGAAGTCATGTGGGTTGTTATCATTGATAAAAATGTAGAGCAAAGACTAGAGGCTGGTTACTTTTTAACCACAAATGTTATCTAAGTATAACTTGCTGTTGGGCAAACCATGTTCTTATTGAGTCCACGTTTTGCAATTGGTAAATCGTTATACTGTTTGACAAAGTGTCACTGATCGATTTATACAAGTCATTTTTTCTAACTCAAATGGAAAAGTTTTTTTTTTAAACAGTTTGCACTTGAAATATGAGTTTCAATATACATTAAATCCAATAATCAAGGGTAGTAGGTAGCCTACTGGTTAAGAGCGTTGGGCGTAAATGACTCAAATGTAAATGTAATCATTTACCTTTTAATTCTAGCTTGCATACTGTGCTTTGCCATAGGCCTATAGCCTAACTATTGCATTCCCTTTGATTCCAATATCCTTGTTTACGTCATAGATCGTCCTGGATGTTCCCTATGCCAGAGACCCAGAAATCAAATTGCCACTGGTCATCCTCCCTGCAACTCAAACGCCTGGACTGCAGCCGCCACCTTACTCTGACTTTGGTTTTGACTCGTTCGGGAATGCTAACCAACCTGGATGGAACAGCACACCACAATTTCCGGGAGCCTATCCACCAACGGCCCCAGGAGCCTATCCACCAACGGCCCCAGGAGCCTATCCACCAACGGCCCCAGGAGCCTATCCACCAACGGCCCCAGGAGCCTATCCACCAACGGCCCCAGGAGCCTATCCACCAACGGCCCCAGGAGCCTATCCACCAATGGCCCCAGGAGCCTATCCACCAATGGCCCCAGGAGCTTTAGCGCCTCCCCCAGCCTACGGAACGTACCCATCCCTGTCTGATTTTGGTGGTAAATCCTAGTGGGAGAAAAGATAAGAGGGTAAAATATAACAAATGAATGCATTGTATATGATAAATGTGCAGTTCTCTATCTCTTTAGACTTCCATTTATACTTCCATACTTCTCTGTTGTTGATGTTTCTTGTCATTGACATGACAACGTGTGTAACTTCAATATCTTTGTGGAAATGCCAACTATGAATAATGAAATGGAACAAAGTTCTGCTTAAGTGTGCCTTGTATAAGTTGTCTAAATATGAATATTGCTGTTACAAATGTAACAATGAATGTTCTAATTTCATGGTGGTGCTGATAATCTAATAAAAAATAAATTATATATATATATATATATATAATTATAATAGTAAAAATGGCAATTTCCAAATAAGTACAGTGAAATAAAAAGCAGGAACGTCCACAATGATAATAGGCTACGGGTCCATTTATTTTTATGATGAGATACATAAAACCAGGAACACCAACTAAATACCACACCCTATGCATACATAAACCTTATATAGGCCTTTATAACTTTTTATTTGATGGAGAAGAATCAGAGTTATGCTGTCACAAGTATTGGAAAATTAATCAGACGTGACTTTAATGATGACATTGCAAATATTGTGGGTGTAGGCCTACTTATTGGCCCCGCCTTTTGTAAATACAGACCTCCTCCCTTACTATGTTATATTAAAGACCGTTGTGAACCCTACCAACATTTGTTTTTCTTTCTGTGTTGGTTACGCTTCATTTCGTGGACCAGAATGACAATCCAAATCTTTACCATCAAATATGATGCAGAAAATGGGCCATATGTATTTTCAAGGGGAGATACTATCACAGGGAGAATTATTTTGGTAGTTTCAGCTGAAACAAAGATTAAATGTCTTTCTATCAAGGCTAAAGGAAAAGCTCATGTTTTGTGGGAGGAAGATTATGGATTATACCTGGACGAAACATACCGTGCCAAATATGAATATTTTTCAATTGAGCAGTGTGTACTGCAGGAAGGGAATGTTAAAGTATCTAAACTTATTTTCTTAATGTATGCATTGCTTATCAGCCATCATAAAGATGAGTGAGACATTTTGGGGAAAAGGTAGAAAAGAATAAATCTGCTGTTCAAACAATAATAAATAGGTGGGGGGTGGAGAAATGTAAGCTAACGACACTCAAATACATAGAGCTCTGAATGCAAGAACTGATCATCCATGATATCAAACTTCGTTTTAACCAGGGGCACAACTTTCACTGGGGACGGGGGGGACATGTCCCCCCCAGTTGTATCATTGGAATGTGATCCAAACGAGGCAACAGTGTGCTTTAGGACCATGCAGATGCCTCCCAGTGGTTGGTTAGGCTATTTGGAGTGTTTATCCAACTGGATTTTAAAAAATACATGTGTGTGTGTGTATATATATATTTATGTCCCCCCCACTTCTAAAACCTAAGCTGCGCCCCTGGTTTTAACCATGTTGAGGCTACGCCTACAGTATTTACAATATATATATATATATATTTTTTTTTTTTGCAAACAATGGAGTACTGGTGGGGTAAGACTGCAATAGCTTAACTACGGAGGCATTTATAAGTTCTTTGAGAATCAATGTCCTTAATTTAAACGGAGTGGCTGTGCAACCTCACCTGTGCTCCCCTTTTCCGTGCACTATACATTGTGAGCGGTTTAATGGCATAGGTCTACTGTAATTTAAAGCCTTTACTAGAATTTTGTATTCACTTTCAAGCTAATAAAATTATCCATTGCGTTGTAGCATTCTGTTCTCCCTATACATAGGCTTATCAATTGTGGATATTTTCAAACTACGTGTCAGAGGGACAGGGAGCTGTCATTTCATAATCTCGCCCACTAGCTGGCTTTCAAGTCATTCCATTTTCTTGCACTGTGACAAGTAAATTCTCTGCAATAGGTCAGGGATGGGCAACTTTAACTGGGTTGGGGGCTACAAAAAATCAGAACTCCTCATAAGGGGCCACAGGTGCTCACGGTTTTGCCCACATCCATACTACAAATGTGGCTCATGCAATGGAATGTATTTTTTTTAAATTATTATTTGTGTTGATTCAAGAAATCACACCTTGATGGCACAGACTGATGGGTACACTTCTGTCACGGTGCTGACTTTTGCCCAATACCTGCAGCAAAAGCCTCTACCCCGTCCTCTGGCTGGGCAGAGTACTTTGGGACTTTAGTTACTTCGGTGTAACAAGGGCCTTGCCGTGCGGCCCTACCAACCCTTCTATGTATTCGTAATGGCCCTTCGCGTGAGTTGGGTTTGTTCCTTCGTTCACGTTGTCACTCCCTTATTGTCCGGTCTAGTATGAGGCCTTGGATAGATATACTCCTATTTAAATATTATTAAGCGTTATGGATTCCTCCTATATTTCCTTACCCTCAAGTTATCTTTACCCATGTATATATCAATACCTAATAACAACTCCTAGTAGTTATTATGCTCGTCAGCTAGTAGTCACTCGGAAACTAGTATTGGTATATGTTTTGACTTTCTTAAAAATATATTATTGTCCACACAATGAAATATTCTTTAGTGCAATCACTTTAACCTATAACCAGGGTCACTTTCTGTTCAATGAGAGTGTCAAAGGCGTTTGCTCTCCAGATCGTTAATCTGGTCTAGTTGTCAAAGTTTCAAGCTTTTATTAAGTCACTCTGTTTTTGTCTTATACACATCATTACAATTCAATGGTTCTACAGTTTCTCAATACAACAATAATGCTCAATCAATCCTTAATGCTTTAAGCTATGCCAGATAATATTGCAAAACTTTAAATGCGTTAACACTTCTAACAATATTGACTAAGTAGCAAAAATAGTTCAATTACCTTAAGTGCTCAGCCCCTTGGTCTCTGCCCCGTAATCGGTATTCTCGCAGCTACGGCGCTAGATTCCGAATTCTAATATCTTAATACACTTACAACTCTGTGTATGGACTCAATATATTGTAACTGGTATTTTGCTGTTTCCTTGTATTGCCAATCACATCTGTACCTGATGTCTCACTGAGTGACCGCCACTTTGTCTGTATTCAAGAGGTGTTTAGACCTCTGTTCTTCGTAGACTCAGTCTCGGGGTCACCAAGTTCAACCAAGTATATTCAGATAGTGATCCAATAAGTATATAGGCAAAATAAGCCAATTCTCTAATATTCTTCTAGTCCAACAAAAAGCGTATATCCTAATTCTAGTTACTTCCAACTCTGTGTATAGACTCAATATATTGTAACTGGTATTTTGCTGTTTCCTTGTATTGCCAATCACATCTGTACCTGATGTCTCACTGAGTGACCGCCACTTTGTCTGTATTCAAGAGGTGTTTAGACCTCTGTTTTTCGTAGACTCAGTCTCGGGGTCACCAAGTTCAACCAAGTATATTCAGATAGTGATCCAATAAGTACATAGGCAAAATAATCCAATTCTCTAATATTGTTCTAGTCTAACAAAAAGCGTATATCCTAACACTATTCACTTCCAACTCTGTGTATAGACTCAATATATTGTAACTGGTATTTTGCTGTTTCCTTGTATTGCCAATCACATCTGTACCTGATGTCTCACTGAGTGACCGCCACTTTGTCTGTATTCAAGAGGTGTTTAGACCTCTGTTTTTCGTAGACTCAGTCTCGGGGTCACCAAGTTCAACCAAGTATATTCAGATAGTGATCCAATAAGTACATAGACAAAATAAGCCAATTTTCTAATATTGTTATAGTCTAACAAAAAGCGTATAGTGCAATAGTAAATTTACCTGTGATGATTCTCCATATGAAGTCTGTCTCATATGTTAACGAGGATCATACTGTCTTATGATCTCTGTTCTCTTTATATATCTTTTTAAAGGGGAAGTTCCCACTGGGGCTGTAGACCTACGTAATCTTAGGCCTGTGTGTTAAACGGAAGCTTCCTATTATTACCCTTTAAGGTCATGCACTACTGACTCTCACATTGTTACATTGCTGCTTCCGTGTTACTGTTGGCTGATTCTACTCAATCATACCAGCTGGTTGTTTCTACCACTGGAGGTGGCATAGGAGGTATGTCAAGCGTCAGCTGGGAGAAGTCTATGATAGGTATCTCCTCTGCTTCCGCCCGTTGTCCAGTTTCTGCAGGTGCGGTCCATGGTTCCATGAGGTCCCGTGAATGTCCTGTGTTGTGGTCCCCATTGCTTGATGGAGTGGGCAGATTCTTTTCATCTCTTGTCACACCCTCTCCAGCATCTGAACACTCCTTTCTCTTAGTTCCTCGCCTCATTATTCCCCCATCATAGCATACCCCTAACATTAGCCCATCTATTCTCTGTATCATGCCATA
The DNA here is from genome assembly GCF_018296145.1 of Oncorhynchus tshawytscha. Taxonomy (NCBI): domain Eukaryota; kingdom Metazoa; phylum Chordata; class Actinopteri; order Salmoniformes; family Salmonidae; genus Oncorhynchus; species Oncorhynchus tshawytscha. The sequence continues at coordinate 14,812,791 of NC_056432.1, forward strand.
GCTAACCTCCTGCCCGTCTTCCATCTTCAACCAATACCTACTCTTGAGGTACTGACTGTCCTCCGTTACGGATCTAGCAGTTATTCTGCCGTACAATAGAATGTTTACATATGACCCATCTTTGGGCCAGTCCTCTGTTTCATCTTCTGCATATGTACAGTACTTATACTTATTACTTGTTGCACTACAAAAGCAAGCTTTACAAACGTATGTAAAAGACATATGCTCCTCGCAACAGTCATTCAGTTCAGGCATATCCATTATTTGCCAATGTTTAATGAATGTCTCCATTCTAGCCATACACCATCCTCCTAGGATCTTTGCTTCCTCATACAACTGTTCTTCCTCTGAAGCTTCTGATTCCTATAATTCAGGGAAGATTGATTAGACCATTATGTTATTGTCGCCTGCCTTTCTTGGCCTTCTTCTTGCCCTTCCTACTTCTGGGGTTTACCATACCTATAAGTTCATCCCCAATGTATTTCAGCTCCTTTCTCAGGTCTCCTGCTGCTGCCTCACACCTTACTACTGAACTAGTAAGATCTGCAATTTTGGACCAGTTAGGTCCCTCGCCTTTATGCTCGGGTCCATCTCCTTGTATGGTTTTACCTTGTCCTTCCTCTGTTGCCTTTAGTGCCCAGATAGGTTTCCAGGCTGGCCCCTGTGCCGTCTGCCTCCTAACTCCTGCGTCTAGCAGCCCACTAGGGCCATTGTCTTTTGAGCCACACCCAAACCATCCTTTCACTAGCTGCCTACCTCTCTCTTTCTGTCTTTCCTCCTTTTCTTTCCTTGATCTCTGATTATCCTGTCTGTGCCTTGGGGTATACCTTCTTAGCCTCCTTATCTTCAAACCTGGTCCCTCTCCATGTTCTTCCTTACTTTCTTCTATAAGGAAAACCGGTTCTTTTCCTTGCCCCTCTACCTTTTTCTGGGCCCGTACCTCTTCCTCAATTAATCTCCTCCTCACTCCATGTTTACTAGCTCTTGGCCTATGGATATCTCCTAACATCATTTCTACCCATCTGTTGTCGGTCATGCAAGCCCCTATGTTGCAATCCAGCATCTTCCACTTAAGGCCAAACCTCCTGACTGTACTCTCGTGCCACTCTGCCCCGGCCTTATCCCGCCTCATGTAGCACTGATGTTTCTCCAGGACTTCTAAGTCCTCTTTGGTCCAAAATTTCTCCAAGTCCCCTAGTATAACTTGGGGCTCTCTCCTTGTGTCTCTTTCCATTGTTGTCCTTAAATTTTTCATCACCAGAGGTGGTGATCCATATTTCCAATTCGCTGGCCGACATGGGCATTTGCTACTATCTTTGAAGTCTACTATTGTTTTTTCTTTCCTTCCTATCGCCACTCTACGCCTTCCTGCTGTGGCTTTCATGTTAACCCCGAATCCCCAGGATGTAACTGCGCCAAAGTACTCCTCCTCACCTATTCTTTCTATCAGATACGCCTCATGAGGTTCATAACAATCCTCACATAGCCATGTGGTTCCAGATAGGACTACCCCATGTATGTCTTCCTGCTCCAATTCTCCAGGGGCCAATCTCCCACATCGCCCACAATTTATCATGACTCTGTCCTCAGCTCCCTTACACCATAGCCACCTACTCTCTTCTACTCTAACTATCCTACCTTTTTTGCCCACCCTTTCCTCCCTCTCCCCGTCTTGGTTTAAGTAATATCCAGGTCTTACCCTGTCACACTTTGCGGGGTTTTCCTAAGGATATGAGGGGGAGAAAAGATTGGTAAGCACAAAACCCATAATTGCCTTAGTTCATTCCATTTCCTGTGAAAATGGTGCACGGCATTAAGGGCCATAGCTATAACTACCCATATTACCATGGGTAGTGCTTTTCCTAATACCTGTCTCCTAATTTGGCTTCTTTTATTTTTCAGTTTTTGTAGTTCTTTCCACAACTGCATTATTATTATTACCAAAATTAGCCCTTCCATTACCCATCCAGCGTATGCAAATCCCTTCAATTGTTCACATAGCCCTGTGGTATCTGTCGTGTTTACTTTAAAGCCTCCTATCTGGCCTATTGCCCCGAAGACTGCTGCCATAGTTTCTCCGAATTGTATCAACCCATAATGTTTCCCCAGTACTGGTGCCACTTGTTGTATCACCACCACAGGTACCATAGACAACATTACAGTCCGTCCTTTGGATAAACCAAACCTAATCACTGCCACTAGGGTAGTAAGTATTATTGCTAAAAACGTTATAACCCCCTGACCCTGCCTATTTTTCCAACCCAACATTCCCCAAATCATAATCTGTAGTAGTTGACACAATGTTATAGCTACCTCCTCCTGGGGGTCGCTTTGAGTCAGGTCCCTGTCCTCAAAGTCGGATTGGTTGGAGGAGTTGGATGCCATGTTCTTAGAAGGTTGTTGGTAGTTTCTATGGTTTAGGAGCTTTTCTTTATTGTGTTGCACTCAGGCTGCTTAAGTCGTTTGTGCCTTATTGTGCAGAAACAGCTCCCCTTTATTCACCTTCAGCCAGTGCCCCCTCCCCTTGTCATGCATTTACCTACTTCCTTTTCTTAGAGCAGTGTATGTTTGCGGTTGACACCTCGGCAGGTCACAAGTTCGTGACCTCTAGTAGGTCTACCCGTGTTCCCTCTGTCTCCCGTTGCTCTAATCGGCCAGGAGATCTTTGATGTACTCTTTCGTATACCATAGTCCATATTATTACTCCTTTGCATATTTTCCACAAGAGTTTTAGCATTAACTTTAACAACTCTCTCAGTAGTCTAAGGGTTATTTTAATTATTTTAAATAGGGATAGCCACCCCTTCCTCAGTACTGCATCTACTGGAAGTCCCATTCTTTTGGCGTAGCTTAGAGCTATCATAAGCGTTATGAATATCAAGATCCCTACTGTAATACTTATTCCTAGCCAGAATCTTTCTTTTATTTCTTGCCACCATGAAGTGACTTCTTCCCATTTGTCTTTTATGGCTGTGACCACCTTATTTACTGGTTCCATTATTATGTCATTTGCCATTTTAGCCATCCCTGTGGTAAAACCCCCCCATGCTCTAGTTAACCAGTTGACTCCTAAAGCATTGCTCATAGTGGTGTCCTCATCTCGATACCACGTTATGCCATCTGCTCCTTCGTCCCAGAACCTTCTCTTCAATATGTTACAGTAGTTTTCCTGCCCCATAGTTTTTAACAGTTCCAAGTTTTGTTTAATTATACTGCACCCTTCTGATACTGTACCATTGTCAAATAACTGTTTACACGTGGACATATTCCAAGTCAGGGTCATATTCTTATCCCAGTCTGACCCTTTTCCCCATAGGTCTCCCCATGGTTCGTCCTGTTGTGGCCACATTAGCTTTATGGCCCATTCCTTATACCCTCCCATCAGCCACCGGGCGGTCATGGGTTCAAGGGTATATCTAGCCCAATCTGCTAGAGAGGGATCTGTTCGAAGGGTCTGATCCCTGGTGCCAGCTATATCCCCTTGGTTTACATGGAATTTAATGCCTCCATAGCATGCTAATTGTACGTATCCTCCGGTTAACGGAGTGGGGTCTAACGGGCGTTTATCCCATCCCATTGCTATTGGGTCACATGTTTTGGACACCGTGGTACTCTTTATACTAGTGCTGGCTTCAAAGTTCTTAATGACCGTTTCTTTCATTATCAATGCATTCCTAATCATTTTACCCATGGTTGTATTCCATTTCTGTAGCATTAATCCCTGCATCCATATAAGGGTATCAGTGTTCAGTCTTCCTATAGGGGGGAAACTATATCCAAATTGATGCACATGTTCCATTTTGTCCTGTGTTCTTATATGTTTTAAAATACCTCCGCCAGCCAATACTCTGGAGTGGCAAGCGCCCCGTGCGTTTACCATGTCTACCAATTTTTGGTTTGCGTTCTCATTCCTGCCTGAGAAGGCCGGAGCTACCCCCAGCATTCCAGGTGAAGGATAATGTCCCCCTGACCATCTATGGAAGTGGGGGATTCCTGATTCTTTCAATATGCCATGGGCTGAGATGCAATGGTATCGTGCCCAGGCCTCAGTTTTATTGGCGGGGGGTCTAACCCATTGGTCATAATACTGTTGGGCGGTCTTTGCTTTTTTCCTATAGAACGGGTTATTTGGTTCTTGTCCCCAGTTCCATAATGGGGCTTTAGCACACATTCTTTGGGCCATCTCAAGGCTCTGTTGATAATTCTCTTTCAAACTCCCAAGGTCTAGTGCTGTCCATGGGGTTGACCTGGGATAGGCCAACCCGGGGTTTGTATTATTCTGTGTCGTAAGGCATACCCATCCTGAGGTGGAATACTTTATTGGTTTTTCTCCTGGCCTGGCGGAGTGGGGAATGTCATGTCCCCACACTCCATATTCCATCCGGTGGAATCTATCTAATGGGCCACTAGTAAATCCTGGGTACTTATAGGTCCTATTTTTTGCATACGGTAAAATAATACCCTTCCTTCCTCCCAGTATTCTATTATCCCATGAGGAGGAATTTCCAGGGTGTAGGTATAACACTATATCATTCAACCATTTAGCTTCAGGGATTGGTCCTGTTATTCGCCTCTGCGTGCTGCGCCTTACTCGGTACCTGGAGCTATTCCCTTTCAGACATAATATATTTAAGCCCCCTTGATCCATACCCTGTCTTAGACCCTCAGGGTGTGTTAGGTTAACTTCTGTTTTGTCATGCGCCAGTGTGGTCAGGGGGGCCACTTCCCTTTTAGCTCGCTCTAGGGTGCTAATATTGTTTTCGCCTGGTTCACGGGATGTCGTTACTGCTGAACTTGCCGATTCATGACGTGCTGATGCATGACTTGTGGTCATGCTATTTTTGCTCATCCGAGGCCAACGCGTTGGTTTCGTCCTCCTAGGCCAGGCCGAGGTGTTGGAAGCAGTCGTTAAACGGTGGCATTCAACACTTTCCCAAGGTGAACTGGCCGTACTTTGATCATAGATAAATTTGATCTCCGTTATAGTCTCTGCATCACCCAGCTGTCCCCTCCACTGGCCACCTTTATATGAATTCATATATTGTCCATTCTCACATGTCTGATTAACCAGTACTGGTCCTTTAGTTATATTTACTATATACCCTTGGAGTGTGTTACTGGTCACTAATTTCCACAACACCACTATGGTATCATTATGGTCCCAGGTCAGATCCCATTTCGTAATATTATATCTCTGTTTTAACTTGACTGAAGGGTGTCCTGGACACAGTGAGTCATTTGTTATGGTGCATTGTACTGGTGTGCCCCATCTCTTGGTAAATGTTCTATAGGTTGGTATAGAGTTGGCACATTTTTCTTGGAGTATCTCTAGTCCCTGTACTAATTCTCTCTCTTGCTTTTCATACGCTATCCCTAGGTTTAGTCCTATTATTATGGCGGTGGGTACTAATATTATGGTGGAAAGGATACTTACCCACCAGAACCATCCCACCTTGCATTCCCTATGCCTGGTTCTATATTCTCCCAGCCTCATTTCCCTGTGGAAACAGAGGGAGACATTCTAGTTAGTTTTGTTTCCTTCTTTATTTATTTTTTTACAAATGGCGGACCTAGTATGGCCTGTGTCCCTTTGTCTAGATGTGCCCTCTCCAGGGTCTTGTGTGTCTGAGGTTAGTTTTCTTTTTATTAGGTTAATCAACCTTCTCATTTTTCCTTGTGGATCAGGTAGAGCAGCTTCATTTCTTCCTCTTCCCTCTCCAGGAGCTGCTTTCCTGTCCACCAACATGTGGCACGAGTATACACAGTCCAATTTGGTTTTGGGGTCCTGGGCAATGTATATTTGCCAGCCCAATTTCACCATGTGCCTTTCTCTTTTGTCACCCCTTACGGGTTCTGTATCCTCTATGGCCATAAGCTTGGAGACACAGCACATTGTCTTCTCTTTCCTCATTAACCTGCCCCAGTGATATTCTCTCACTGGCTTACATGTTCCTTCCCACCAGCATCTTCTCATTACCCCATGGTGGTCATTTCTCTCATGGTTATTGTCTAATTCATATTCATCATCTTGTTCCCAGTCACGTCTGTTTGTCAACATCTGACTTAGGTAAGTTCTAGGGTTCCATAGGGAAAAATTCCCGTCTACTCTCATCCAACATTCTGGTTCTCCTGGTTGTGTGCCATATCCTGTCACTGGGACTGGGTCACCTTTCCTTTCTTCCAGCCACTGTTCACAATTTTTGTAGGTACTTATTCCTCCAGCCAATCTGAAGGGCCCTGCTTCCACAGGCCATAGGCCTTCCTCCCTTCTCACAGGAGTGAGTAAGCTACCTCTTAACAGGTCATTCCCCCCTCTCAGTTTCTGAGGTCTGCACTCCACACAATTCTTCTGGACCAACACACCTCTGTGTGTCCATACACATGTGCACCGCTTCAGCTCCCATCCAGCTGTCACTACCTGTACTCCTACCATGCAGTTTGGAAATATGTCCCTATCGCATCTCTTGCACCAGAGAACCCTTCCTACTCTTTGCCTACCACCTCTCTTACCACAGTCACTTCCTGTGGCTATCTGCCTTATGCTCATCTTGGCTGGGCCTTCATACTGCACCTCCCCTGTGGGTTCTCCGCATACCTCACATGGGGCTATGTTCATATAACCTTTCTGTCCTGAATCTGTGCACCTGCTTTCGTGCCACACAGCCCTGGTATTCCCCCGAACTACCACTCCTGCTTTTGCCAGTTGTTCGTGTTTTAGATGAGTGGTTATCCATACTGTGTCATCCGAGCGTCTCACCTGTATTCCTGACCTGCAGGTCAACATGTGCAGCCACTCTGGATTAACTACTCTGGTGGACATACCTTTTTAAGTTGTGCAACGTCTACCGTTATGTCACCGTCTACTTTGATCGTGTTTGCACTGATCACGGCAATTACCTGGCGTCTTTTTCCGTCTTTTTTTTTTTGTTGTTTGTTTTTGTTTTGTTGGGATTACTCTATTCCCCGTGTCAGCGCCTGGCCTTAATCCTAATCCAGTCTCCCACCTGTAACACACAAGGTAGAGGGGGAGACTGCGCATTAGCTATTTCTACCACTGTGCTGATGTTGGGTAGTCCCATCAATTCTCTTGGGCTAGGCCCTGTGTCTGTTGGAGTTAAGTTCATTTCCACACAGGCCTGTGCCAACTCGTCCCCAATCTTTCTCTGCCTTCCATAACCCTAGGGTCGTCTTTAATTTCCCTATGGTCCTCTCGGCACAGCCATTGGCCTGTGGGGTGTAAGGGAGGGAGTATATGTGTGCGACCCCATGGTCCACACACCACTCCTTCACCTTCTTATTCTTATACTGTCTTCCATTATCGGTTCTAATGGATGGGAAAGGACCTAGAGCAAGGGTTAGAAGGTTAAGCATTTGCAACACTGGCACTGCATTGGATGAATTTGATGTGAGCACTATTGAGTATCCTGTAGCCATATACACCGCTACTATAGCGTACCTGTGCCCTAAGGAGGTTGCAATCTTCATAGTATCTAATGCTATTTGCTTCCATGGTGTGTTGCACTTAATGTGTTGACCTGCTATCCTGCCTAGGTTACTAACCTTTTGTTCTTGGCATATGATGCATTTCTTGCATATTTCTAGTACCTTTCTCTAGTATAGAAAATGCCCTCGTTTGTTAGCCTTTTCATGAATATTCAGGACCCCAAGTGGCCCCAATCCTCATGGAGTGCTCTCAGTTTGTCTTTTTCTCGTTTATAGAGAACTATTCTTCCCATTTGAACTAGTTAATCTACCTATTTATTGCCTAGTTGGTTAAAGTCTGCTTCTGCACTTACTGACTCGGCAGTGTGAGCCTTTTAATGACTTACCACTATGTCCATTTTATCCATTAACTCATGGATTTTCCTCCACTCACCCTCATATTGAATTGGCTTATTTTTGGTACCTCTGTACCCGTTATTCTGCCAAATCTTTTTATCTGCGCACAGTAATAACTGTCGGTCACTATTTCTATCCTTTTCAGGTTAGACCCTATACAGTGTAAAAGTGCCTCCAGCACTGCCATTACCTCTGCCTTTTGGGCTGTCCCTGTTATTGTTTGACTCTGTTTGGTCAGAGTATCTCCTGTAGCTTTATTTTTCACTAAAGCCCCATCTGTTTTTTTCTGACTTCTCGCTTCCATCCGTAAACACCACTATATCATTGCGTTTTTCTTTTGGTGTCTTATGCTTCCTTTGCCTTGCTTTAGGAGGTTCATCTTCTTGTTCCCAACCTTTGTCTGCTAAGAGTACTCCCTTGGTTCCTACTACATTTCTCCATTTGTCCCAGGTGGTGGTTGTCACCTCTAGCATTTTCTTTGTGTGGTTGTCTGCCCATAGCCTGTTTAGCTCCTGGTTTTTTATTATAATTTGTTGACCCTGAGTCAGTGGTACTATCTTGTTCCAATATATTTCTAATCGGGCCATCTTCCTTCAGACGTATATTTCATCACTGGTTCCTTTAAGTGTTTACTGTAGCACTTCACTGTTCTCTCCGATCCTTCATTGGCCACTCATATGAACCCGTCCCTATCTATGTCCTCCCCTTCTAATTTTACAAATATCCATAGGGGCAGATCGGGGGTTCTTGGCTCATTCGTCTGGGCTACCGCTGCCATCTTTTTTAACTTCATCCATGATTCAGTCATTTTGTCTGTTCAAATTATGGGCTCTCTCCCATATTGCTTATGTGACAGCTCTAGTTGGTCATTTCGTCTAATAATGCCTTTATAGCAATGCTTAGCTACCCTGCTATAGCCCGGTATGTGGTTTCTAATATACCCTGATTTACCTAGGCATTTCTGCATCTCAATCACTGTTTGTGGCTTCTCCATTCTCTACACTTCTCCATTCTCTACACTTCTCCATTCTCTACACTTCTCCATTCTCTACACTTCTCCATTCTCTACACTTCTCCATTCTCTTTCACTTTTTATCCTTCACTCGCAATTGCTGATTGTGAAACCGAGAAAGCTGACTTCCTTCCTGCCTATCTGGCATTTTGTCAGATTCAGTTTCCTGCCTGCAGTATTCCACTTGGTTAAGGCCTCTTTTGTGTCTGGCTATTTTGCATTGCTTCCCTGGCTTATGTACTCCTCCAATTATTTTATGTGTGTTCTGACTCTCTCTATTTGGTCTGGAACAAAAAATTGTTCATACTTATGACTCCCCTTACTTATAATTATTTAGCGTCCAATAAGCTGAGGAGATTTTCTTCTCCTTGTAGCATATTTATCCGTAAGTGGTTTATTATTTTCATATATTATTTAAAGTCCATCCTGAAATTGTACCCTGAGGTGTCCACTCCTTTTTCGCTTCCGCATCTGCTTCCTGTTGCCGCAGCTACTGACAGTACCAGATATGGTCTCTGTTTCCAAATATTGACTGACTGTCTCACTGTCTCCCTGTTTACACTAATGACTTTTATAGAACTCAACATTTCTATGTAGTAATCTATAAAATAATTATATAGTTCAACTTAATTAACCCGATACTCTCAATGACTCTGGGTCACAACAGATGCCATATATTCTTGCCATCTTTCTACAATTTGAAGACAAACCTTCAAATGATTAGATAAGGCCAAAACGCTGCTAAACATAGCATATGTTTTCTGTACTAATGAAATCTCTCTTTTGGGAGTCCACTGTATTTTATCTAACAATAACCTGGGTTAATCTTAACTCAGTCTCATCAATAATTTTATATATATTGCATAGTATGGGATCCATTACCTACAGTACTTTATTATCCCTAAGAACTGCAACATATTTATTTTCAAAATTACATTTAATGCTTATAAAATCACTCTTTTTCTACCTTCATCTTTTCTCTGCCCTGTTGGTTTAAAATATATCCTAAATATTTAACATAAGTCTTCCTGCATGGCTCTCAACATTACACTAGTGTCTCTTAGATTCGTTGGAGTCCCGTCTTGTAGCAGGGCCATTGCCATGGGGTACCAGGGCTGTGCATAGAAGGCCACTTTGCCACAATACACACTTACATCCTCTGGCCCCCCTTCTTTTTCTGGGATGACTTTTATTAGAACCCAATTTCGTATTACTACGAGGTCTGCCTGCCTTGACGGCGTTGAAAATAATTCACTCCTGTTGCCATTTCTTCACCTTGAGGTTTGTATAAATGTCCTATTTAGTTATAAACCCTATAGTACTTTCTCATTTCTCAGGGATTTTTCCTCAAAGAGTAGACTCTAACCCGCCATTGCTCTTTACCTTGAGATTGTATTTAGATTTCCTATTTAGTTATAAACCCTATAGTACTTTCTTATTTCTCAGGGATTTTTCCTCAAAGAGTAGACTCTAACCCGCCATTGCTCTTTACCTTGAGATTGTATTTAGATTTCCTATTTAGTTATAAACCCTATAGTACTTTCTTATTTCTCAGGGATTTTTCCTCAAAGAGTAGACTCTAACCCGCCATTGCTCTTTACCTTGAGATTGTATTTAGATTTCCTATTTAGTTATAAACCCTATAGTACTTTCTCATTTCTCAGGGATTTTTCCTCAAAGAGTAGACTCTAACCCGCCATTGCTCTTTACCTTGAGATTGTATTTAGATTTCCTATTTAGTTATAAACCCTATAGTACTTTCTCATTTCTCAGGGATTTTTCCTCAAAGAGTAGACTCTAACCCGCCATTGCTCTTTACCTTGAGATTGTATTTAGATTTCCTATTTAGTTATAAACCCTATAGTACTTTCTTATTTCTCAGGGATTTTTCCTCAAAGAGTAGACTCTAACCCGCCATTGCTCTTTACCTTGAGATTGTATTTAGATTTCCTATTTAGTTATAAACCCTATAGTACTTTCTTATTTCTCAGGGATTTTTTCTCATACAACGCCCATAGTGACACTTACGCACTGTTAGCTTTACTTTCCCAAGGAAATAATACAATTTCAAAGTAGTTATACACTTTGAATAGAGACTGGTGTTTCTTAATAATTTTATAATTAATTTCCACCTGTTCCAACAATTTCTAGTGAAGTTGATCAGTCTTCACGGGAAATTCTTAGGATTCAGGGCTATATGCCTAATCCTGTTATTGGAGGGGCCGTCTGTTCCCTCTTGGTCAGCGGCCTAAGGGTATTCCTTTACCGCACATTGTATTTAGAGCCTAGTGCTTATAGACCTGACTTTTGCCTGCGTATCATTTCCTGTTCTGTACCATTATTTTCTACCCTACTTTGCTCCTCATGAGCTGTATTTAGTATCTATGGTAGTTGCCATGTTTTTCTTTCTCTGGGTATATAGGTCCTTAACTTATTTAGTTTTCAGAGTATTATTACTATCGGTGCCCCACGTTGGGCGCCAAGTGTCACGGTGCTGACTTTTGCCCAATACCTGCAGTAAAAGCCTCTACCCGGTCCTCTGGCTGGGCAGAGTACTTTAGGATTTTAGTTACTGCGGTGTAACAAGGGCCTAGCCGTGCGGCCCTACCAACACTCCTATTTATTCGTAATGGCCTTTCGCGTGAGTTGGGTTTGTTCCTTCATTCACGGTGTCACTCCCTTATTTCCCGGTCTAGTATGAGGTCTTGGATAGATATACTCCTATTTAAATATTCTAAGTGTTATGGATTCCTCCTATATTTCCTTCCTTTGTGTCTTCTTCTCTTATATATCAATACCTAATATCTAATCTTCTGTAAGTTATTATGCTCGTCAGCTAGTAGTCACTTGGAAACTAGTATTGGTATATGTTTTGACTCTCTTAAAAATATATTATTGTCCACACAATGAAATATTCTTTAGTACAATCACTTTAACCTATAACCAGGGTCACTTTCTGTTCAGTGAGAGTGTCAAAGGCGTTTGCTCTCCAGATCGTTAATCTGGCCTAGTTGTCAAAGTTTCAAGCTTTTATTAAGTCACTCTGTTTTTGTCTTATACACATCATTACAATTCAATGGTTCTACAGTTTCTCAATACAACAATAATGCTCAATCAATCCTTAATGCTTTAAGCTATGCCAGATAATATTGCAAAACTTTAAATGCGTTAACACTTCTAACAATATTGACTAAGTAGCAAAAATAGTTCAATTACCTTAAGTGCTCAGCCCCTTGGTCTCTGCCCCGTAATCGGTATTCTCGCAGCTACGGTGCTAGATTCCGAATTCTAATATCTTAATACACGTACAACTCTGTGTATGGACTCAATATATTGTAACTGGTATTTTGCTGTTTCCTTGTATTGCCAATCACATCTGTACCTGATGTCTCACTGAGTGACCGCCACTTTGTCTGTATTCAAGAGGTGTTTAGACCTCTGTTTTCCGTAGACTCAGTCTCGGGGTCACCAAGTTCAACCAAGTATATTCAGATAGTGATCCAATAAGTATATAGGCAAAATAAGCCAATTCTCTAATATTCTTCTAGTCCAACAAAAAGCGTATATCCTAATTCTAGTTACTTACAACTCTGTGTATAGACTCAATATATTGTAACTGGTATTTTGCTGTTTCCTTGTATTGCCAATCACATCTGTACCTGATGTCTCACTGAGTGACCGCCACTTTGTCTGTATTCAAGAGGTGTTTAGACCTCTGTTCTTCGTAGACTCAGTCTCGGGGTCACCAAGTTCAACCAAGTATATTCAGATAGTGATCCAATAAGTACATAGGCAAAATAATCCAATTTTCTAATATTGTTCTAGTCTAACAAAACGAGTATAGTGCAATAGTAAATTTACCTGTGATGATTCTCCATATGAAGTCTGTCTCATATGTTAACGAGGATCATACTGTCTTATGATCTCTGTTCTCTTTATATATCTTTTTAAAGGGGAAGTTCCCACAGGGGCTGTAGACCTACGTAATCTTAGGCCTGTGTGTTAAACGGAAGCTTCCTATTATTACCCTTTAAGGTCATGCACTACTGACTCTCACATTGTTACATTGCTGCTTCCGTGTTACTGTTGGCTGATTCTACTCAATCATACCAGCTGGTTGTTTCTACCACTGGAGGTGGCATAGGAGGTATGTCAAGCGTCAGCTGGGAGAAGTCTATGATAGGTATCTCCTCTGCTTCCGCCCGTTGTCCAGTTTCTGCAGGTGCGGTCCATGGTTCCATGAGGTCCCGTGAATGTCCTGTGTTGTGGTCCCCATTGCTTGATGGAGTGGGCAGATTCTTTTCATCTCTTGTCACACTTCCTGCTTTGCACCTATGGTACACTCGCAATGGCAGCCAGTCCACCCATTATGCCATCATTTAATTGAATGGAGACGCCCGTTTTATTCATGATCTGTGCTATCCGGGATCCTTGGGACATTCCTACCCAATTGAAGTCAATGTAAAATAGTTTAGGGAATGGACGTGATGTCTGATAATTCTATGCAAGCGGTAGGTCACGTTCTGAAATACAGTATTCTATTTTTATATGTCTCTCTTTATGTAGTGTTTTTGTCTCTCTTGTCGTGATGTGTGTTTTGTCCTATATATATATATATATATATATATATATATATATCTTAATCCCAGCCCCCGTCCCCGCAGTGGGTAATTTGCCTTTTGGTAGGCCATCATTGTAAATAAGAATTTGTTCTTAACTGACTTGCCTAGTTAAATAAAAGGTTAATAAAAAAATATATGCCAAGTGCGCAAAGCTGTCCTTAAGGCAAAGGATGGCTACTGAAGAATCTCCAATGTAAAATATATTTTTATTTGTTTTTGGTTACTACATGACTCCATATGTGTCATTTCATAGTGTTGATGTCTTCACTATTATTCTACAATGTAGAAAATAGTACAAATATAGAAAAACCCTGGAATGAGTAGGTGTGTCAAATTTTGACTGGTACTGTATATATTGCCTTTGGAAAGTATTCAGACCCCTTGACTTTTTCCAAATTTTGTTACGTTACAACCTTAATCTAAAATGTATTAAATAAAATAAAAATCTCAGCAACCTATGCACAATACCCCATAATGGATAAGCAGGTTTTATTACATTTTTGCTAATTTACAAGCTTGGTACACCTATATTTGGGGAGTTTCTCCCATTCTTCTCTGCAGATCCTCTCAAGCTTTGTCAGGTTGAAACAGGAGCATCACAGCTATTTTCAGGTCTCCAGAGATATTTGATCGGGTTCAAGTCCGGGATCTGGCTGGGCCACTCAAGGACATTCAGAGACTTTACTTTTCTTTTCTCCGTTAATCTTTCCCTTGATCCTGACTAGTCTCCCAGTCACTGGCGCTGAAAAATATCCCCACTGCATTATGCTGCCACCACCATGCTTCACCGTAGGGATGTTGCCAGGCTTCCTTCAGACATGATGCTTGACATTCAGGCCAAAGAGTTCAATCTTGATTTCATCAGACCAGAGAATCTTGTTTCTCATGTTCTAAGGGTCTTTAGGTGCCTATTGGCAAACTCCAAGCGGGCTGTCATGTGCCTTTTACTGAGGAGTGGCTTCTGTCTGGCCACTCTACAATTAAGACCTGATTGGTGGAGTGTTACTGAGATGGTTGTCCTTCTGGAAGGTTCAATGTCAAAGGTGCAATGTCAACTGTGGGACCTTATATAGACAAGTGTGAGCCTTTCCAAATCATGTCCAATCAATTGAATTAACCACAGGTGAACTCCAATCAAGTTGTAGAAACATCTCAAGGCTCAGCCATGGAAACAGGATGCACCTGAGCCCAATTTTGAGTCTCATAGCAAAGGGTCTGAATTCTAATGAAAATCATGCATTTCTTTTTTAATTTGTTCTAATTATGCAAAAATGTCTAAAACCCAGTTTTCACTTTGTCATTATGGGTGTAGTGTGTGTAGATTGATAAAGGGGAAAAAACATATTTAATACATTCTAGAATGAGGCTGTAACGTAACAACGTGGAAAAAGTCAAGGCATGTGAATACTTTCTGAATGCACCGTATATATATATATATATATATATATATATATATATATATATATATATATATATATATATATATGTGTGTGGTTCCCGTTGGATATTGGGGGCATCCAGGGATGTGCTATTGGATGTTATTGCTGTGGGAGCGAGTTAGCTAGCTCTAATTGTGGTGGCTGCATTGGCTCCCTGCTAATTCACGGTTGTTTCCATGCTAGCAGACGAGTCTACAGCCTAATGTGCTTCGTTGTGTCTATCGTCAGATTAAACACCAATCAACTGGGACCGCTGGCTGGGCATTCCTTTCTTAAAAAACACATTTACATTTGGTTGAGTTTTCAACTAACGTGAGTTCAACAAGCCATCTAATGTAATTTGATATCGGTTTTTTAAAAATGCTAAATTCCCTTACGTTGATGACCTTTTAAATATCCAATCAGTTTTCCACGTTGATTCAATGTCATCAGATTTTTTGTTGTTGTTGAAATGATGTGAAAACAATGTTGATTCAACCAGTTTTTTTCATAGTGGGAAGGGACTAGTTAAATGCCGACAACACATTTAACTCAAGTGCTTGCGACATCGCGTAGCCACTTGACATTGGTCAACTCTGGACACTGGCAGAATGTTCTGGTCTCTGTCTTTCATAACACTGGTAATACACTCAATTCAGCATTAGGCTAATATGCATGCTCTTATTGTTCTCTTGCACAATTACACACCTGCTCTTTGCTGGCCTCTCTCCCCAATAGCTTTTGAGGAGCCCCAGGAAAAGCTAGACTACATTATAGCTTTTACGGACAATTCTTCAAAAAAATGTTTACTAAGAATATTCAAAGAGATGAAAGCAATTTATCTCGCCTGCTGAATGTAAAATACAGCAGCCAAAATAACTTGTGGAGAATTTGAAAGGAGAGAGAGAATGTACAATGGTGATCACATTGGTAAATTGATACACTGATGGGCTAAGATTCTAATGAATTGACAACCATTTGAAAAATGGAAATCACTTGAGCAAAGACGCATGTAGGCTAATGATTAACATTGACATGCTGAGAAATGGATTTGCAAATTGCATTTGTTTTTTAATTGCTCCAGTAAGCATCGACTGATGCACAATGTCAATGGACTTCAGTTATTGGTTGAAATTTGGTCCATCTGCTCTGGCCTTGATTTCAACGTCTGCATATGTAGATTTTTGATCTGGTACAGAACGGCCTTGATTTGGCCCAAAAATAGACATCTATGATTGGTTAACCTCCATTTTGCTTGTCTTTGCGATTTTATTTGAATATTTAAACGTGACATAATGCTTTCTTCATTGAAAAATGATTCATGTGACTTCAATGTCAGACAAAGCAACTTCTCAATGTCTGGTAGAGTCGTGTTTTCAAGGTGCGCAAAAATAGGTATTTTCCAATGTCTATAAAATTACAATCTCATATTTTTTATTTTAACTTTCCCCTTAAACTGAAAATGAACGTGATGTCTTTTCAATGTCTTTTTAACATCTACATGTGTTTCTATATATTTTTTTATTACATGTGCATTTGTGTATTATTGTGTATTTGTGTACACCACTGAAAGTGCTGAATAGTCTGTAAACACCTTATATAATGTGCAATAGAATGGGTTGATCAGTTGATAGGTAAAGGCTACTGTAGAAAGAGAAACGATAAACTGTCCTCTAGTGTGGATGCTCGCCAACGTTTATAGCTTATGTTCAATTTATAGTTTATTATAGTTAGCATTAGTTATCGCCCTATGCGTGGATGGCCCTTGAGCTTTACATTTAGCTCATGCTCTTCCAATTTTGTATGAACACTCCTGATTTCAAAGCCCACAGGCGTTGATTTTAGGTCTGGACCGGCCTTGATTTCAACATTCACAGACATTGATTATTAGTCATGTCCGAACTGGCCTTGATTTGACCCAAACATAGAAGCCTATGATTGGATCAGATTTGGTCCGGTCCAGACCAATTGTTCAGAGATGAGGCTCAGACTGTACAACATGTCATTGATTAGACTAGGGTTTAAAAAAGGTGAATAGCCTAAAGGGAGCAATGTGAAGTTAGGGGGAGGGAGCAGAAAAAGTGGGTACGTTTTTTTTGTGTTAAGAAACACATGCACAGAGCATTATAAGGTTGTTTAATGCACATGATAGGTGTTCTGGGGGAGTGTGAAGAGCCGGTTCAATCATGTCACGCAAAGTCCCAAAATGGATGTACCAATCGCAGAATGCCCATAAACAGCCCAGTTACTTTTGATAACAGATGTTGGGAGAGACTACATGGTCAACATTGTTCAGTGTATCTAAATTCTATTTCCATTTCCCCATACTCTCAGGCACCAATGTTCTAACTACAGGAAGACATGTGTATCCTTTCTCTTTCCAAATTCCTGACGAGTAAGTATTAAACTTTTTAATGTTGTGAATGTAACCGATGTGAAGTGGCTAGCTAGTTAGTGGTGCACATGAGTAGTTTTCAAACGGTGACGTCACCCAATTGATGAAGCCACCCACTCTGAGACCTTGAAGTAGTTGTTAACCTTTCTCCGCAAGGGCCCCGGCTTTTGTAGAGCAATAGGTAACGATACTTCATGGGTGATAGTTGTCGACGTGTTCAGAGGGTCCCTGGTTTCTAGCCGAGATTGGGGCAAGGACACGGACACTTTGGTGTTTTGACCCAGATCACTCAGGTGGGCTCTGCCCAGCTGCGGGGTTGCTGTGGAAAATGGGGGGGTTCAAAGGGGGATGAAATGGCTAGCTAATTACCAGTGCGCGCTAGTTAGCAGTCAGCAAGGGCTGCGGCTTTTGTGGAGCGATAGGTAACAATGCTTTGTGGGTTATAGTAGTTTATGTGAGGGTCTCTGTTTCGAATCAAGATTGGGCCAAGCAGTGAGATGGAAGCAACATTGTTACATGAACATTACTTTGATGCAATATGATTTTAATTTGTGAGTTTTACCAAAGAAGCAACTGCTGATATCAGATTCAAATAGGCCTACTCTGATTTTGGAAGGCTAACCATGTGAGACTAGGCATCACTCATATGCATGATATACATCTACATAAACAAATCATAGCAGTGCAGGAACATAGTATTAAGTAAACCAGAGATATTAGCTTCAGAATGAGATAAATGCAATAGTAATTAACTAGAGATTTATTTTTAATCATGGTTATGGATAGGAATGGGACATTTTGTTTCAATTTCACTAGACAAATGTGATGGATTCGTGGTCCTACAATATTATCCTGTTTTCCTCAGGGACATGCCCTCCTCTTTCCAGGGTAAATGTGGTCAAATCATCTACTCATTAGAGGCTAAGTTGACCAGGTCAATGAGGTTTGACACCAAAGCCAAGACTGATTTCCCCTTTGTCTCAAAGGCAGACCAGTCTATGATCCCATATCTAATGGTAAGCAACAGTATTTGGCTATATTGTCACTACTAGTGCCCAGAGTTTAGTTATCACACATTCCTGCCTGTCACATGTTTTGTTACACCCACAACTGACATTGATCAAGTCAAGTGATAACTTCCTGGTCACATGGTCTGGAAAAACTCCTGGCCCTGTCTTTATTTATTAGGATCCCCATCAGTTGTTGCTCACGCAGCAGCTACTCTTCCTGGTGTACACTCAAAACATGAAATAATACAGAACATGAATGGACAACAACAGCTCAAGGATCAAACTACATGCATTTATAGCAAGAATAATATAAATAAAAAGTAATTATTGACAAATACTTTGAAAAACAGAGACTTATACTCTAGGCCTACCTACAGTATCAGCAGTCAATTCCATACATCAAATACTTACAGATCAGCGTACAGTGCATTCGGAAAGTATTCAGACCTCTTCACTTCCTCCACATTTTGTTATGCTACAGCCTTATTCTAAAATGGATTAAATTGTTTTTTTCCCCTCATCAATCAACACTCAATATCCCATAATGACAAATCAAAAGCAGGTTTAGACATTTTTGCTAATTTATAATAAATAAAAACCTGAAATATGACATTTACATACAGTGGCAAGAAAAAGTATGTGAACCCTTTGGAATTAACTGTATTTCTGCATACCTGGATTTCTATCTTTAGGTGCCTTTTGGCAAATTCCAAGCGGGCTGTCATTTGCCTTTTACTGAGGAGTGGCTTATGTCTGGCCACTCTACCATAAAGGCCTGGAGAGATGCAGAGATTGTTTTCCTTCTGGAAGGTTCTCCCATCTCCACAGAGAAACTCTAGAGCTCTGTCAGAGTGACCATCGGGTTCTTGGTCACCTCCCTGACCTCTTCTCCCCCGATTGCTCAGTAAGCCGGGTGGCCAGCTCTAGGATGGGTCTTAGTGGTTCCAAACTTCTTCCATTTAATAATGATGGAGGCCATTGTGTTCTTGGGGACCTTCAATGCTGCATAAATGTTTTGGTACCCTTCCCCAGATCTGTGCCTTGACACAATCCTGTCTCGGAGCTCTATCGACAATTCTCTTTGACCTTGGTTTTTGCTCTGACCATGCACTGTCAACTGTGGGACGTTAAATAGTCAGGTGTGTACCTCTCCAGATTATGTCCAATCAATTGAATTTACCACAGGAGGACTGCAATCAAGTTGTAGAAACATCTCAAGGATGATCAATGGAAACAGGATGCACCTGAGCTCAATCTTGAGTCTCATAGCAAAGGGTCTGAATAATTATGTAAATAATGTATTTGTTTGTTTTTTAAAATAAATGTGCAAACATTTCAAAAACTGTTTTCACTTTGTCGTTATGGGGTATTGTTTGTAGATTGCTGAAAAAAGTAATAGATTTAATCCATTTTAGAATAAGGCTGTAACGTAAACAAAAAATGGAAAAAGTAAAGGGGTCTGAATACTTTCCGAAAGCACTGTACATATTCAAACAAGTTATTTAGGTCAGACAGGAAACACATTCTATAGCACATTCATTTTTTGTCACTAAAGAAATCTTGCTCCCCAATCTGATATGGATCCAGATAACTTCATTTGACTGCTGTGTATCACATTTTTCAGAAACCTCAGCATGGGACCAAGGATAAGGATGTTATGTTCTTTGCATCTGGAAAAATCTCTGTGAGCATTCACACTGAGAGGCAGGGATACCAGCAAGGTAATGATTCATATTGGCCTGTAGATAAAACAAACCACCTGTCTCAAATAAACTGGGGTGAAAAAAATACTCAAGTCGGATCTCTGCTAACCAAATAAGTTTTGTTTTTGAGAGGAACTGTGTCGTACCCATCCAGCAGCACTTCCCACTCCGCTGCATCCATACTGGACCTGAACCAGCATATACACATCCATCCTCATTCAGGTTTTAAATATATTTTTACAGGAGATGCTCTGAAAGTCAGGGCAATTATTGTCAACAACTCAACTCGCCCAGTGACCCCAAAATACTACCTGTACGAAAAGCAGTGTTTCTACGCCCAGAAGAAGAGGAAAGTCCACACCCACAACATCTTGAAAGAGAAGGGCCATCGGGTCCATGCTGGCACTCGGCACACGGTGACCCAAGTTTTGACCATCCCTCCACAACTCCCTGCCACCATCTTCAACTGTCCTATACTCAAATTAGAGTACCGATTGAAGGTAGCTACCTACATATGTGATAGGATGAATCTGAACTGCAAAGCTCCAGACACCAAATGAACAACTATATTTTATGTTTCCAATTATTCAAACAAACCTTTTGTAACACTTGTTGCGTTTCTATTCTTTCAGGTCGTTCTTGATGTTAAACTGGCCATAGACCCTGAGATCAAGCTACCTATCGTTGTTCTTACTGCAACTCAAACTCTTGGACAGGAACCCCCACCTTACTCCAGTTAGGGTTTTGAGTCACAAGTCCCAACTGCATCTGAGCTACCACCCCCCTACGAAATGTTTGCTTCCTCATCAAATTTCTATAGAAAATTGTAGAGGCATGGAGATTCTCAATTGGGCGCAAAAGTCTGTCCTCTACTCAACTCCTCCATCCTCCTCTCTTCCATGCCCCAGAGGCCGATAAGGGGTCACCATATATAGGAGAGGGTCAATTAGTTAATAAGGGAACAGAGGAGTTTGATCCTCTCCTTGATAGCCTCCTCTGGCCAAGGATATTGAGATGTATCCTACCAGAGTACTACATGGAAGAGGTTTGAAATGCGCCACAACCCCTTTGAATCCGTTGTTGTTTTGTCAGAGAAAAGCATGTACCTTTAAATACAATATGCTACCTATCATTTTATCTATAAAACACCCATCAAGTACCGGGTCGGACCCCCCCTTTGCCTTCAGAACAGCCTGAATGGATGCACCGTATCAGCAACAATGTTTAAATACGCTGTGGCGTTGAAACGTTGCTCATTTGTTTGTCTGTTTGTGGCCCATCTGTTAGCTTGCACGATTCTTGCCATTCTCCTTCGATCTCTCTCATCAACGAGCTGTTTTCACCCACAGGACTGCAGCTGACTGAATGTTTTTTGTTTGTCGCACCATTGTTGGTAAAAACCTAGACACTGTTGTGTGGAAAAAGCCCAGGAGGGTGGCCATTTCTTCGATATTGGATCCGGCACACCGATGTTGATACCACGCTCAAAGTTGCATACGTCACTTGTTTTGTCCATTCTAACGACCGAACAGTAACTGAATGCCTCGATGCCTGTCTGGTGTACTTAATAAACTGGCCAGTGAGCGTATATATTAAAAGTCTAATTTCATACCAGCGTATTTGTTTTCAAGTTTCCTCCTCCTTGCCTCGATTACCTTTGACCTTTTTCAAAAAGAGGGGAAGAGAGGACAGAGGAGATGACGTGAGGAATTGAGCAAATTCTATTGATATTCTCCTGGATGAAGGGTGAAGAATTTCAGAAGAATTAGAATTGATTGTATTGTATTGTCTTGTCTAACCATTTCCTCCTTCACTTTTATTGGTCTTTTTTTGTATATGCATGCATGATTGTACGTTGCTTTGGATGACAGCTTCTGCTAAATGGCATATTATTATCATTATTATTTAGCATCTATACTTATTGCTAATTTACCTGCCTTGATTTGAAATGTGTGCATGTTGCCTTAGAA
This sequence comes from Oncorhynchus tshawytscha, assembly GCF_018296145.1. Classification (NCBI taxonomy): domain Eukaryota; kingdom Metazoa; phylum Chordata; class Actinopteri; order Salmoniformes; family Salmonidae; genus Oncorhynchus; species Oncorhynchus tshawytscha. The sequence continues at coordinate 14,834,760 of NC_056432.1, forward strand.
AATAATAAAAAGCACTATACAAATAAAATATATTACCATGTCCAATGATCAGCAGTATCCCCAAACAGTACAGAAAAGCTAGGATTAACCACGGAAATTAAAACCTGAATGAGGTTGGATGTGTATGCATGCTGGTTCAGGTCTAATATGGATTGGGCGTAATAGGAAGTGCTGCTGAATGGGTATAAAACAATCCCCCTCGAGCCCAGACTGGGGCAAGCAGAGAGATAGAAGCAACATTGTTACATGAGCATTACTTGGATGCAATACTAATTTAATTTGTGAGTTTTACCAAAGAAGCAACTGCTGATGTCAGATTTAAACAGGTTTACTCTGATTTTGGAAGGCTAACCATGCATTTGTACCAGCATGTCTCTTGCAACTAAGGCGAAAAAAACTCTAGATCACCTCTACACACAGACGCATACAAAACTCTCTCTCGCCCTCCGTTTGGCAAATCTGACCATAACTCCATACTCTTAATTCCAGTTTACAAGCAAAAACAGGATTTACCAGTGATGTGCTCAATACGGAAGTGGTTTGATTCCTATGAAGTGGACGCTAAGCTACGGGACTGTTGTTGGCACAGATTGGAATATGTTTCAGGATTCATCTGAAGGCATTGAGGAGTTTACCACATCAGTCACCGGCTTCATTAATAAATTAATATCTCGCTGTAGAATTCACATGAAGGACATACTGCTTTCCCAGCAACAGGACCAAATCCCCACCATTTGCGTGAAGAGAAGACAAAGAAAAAGAGGATGGAGGTCGGGCTGCCTTCTGAGAATTCGTAGGCGATCTAATAAATCCCCACAGCCTTCCGTTCTACTAGCTAACATGCAATCATTGGAAAATAAAAGGTACAACTTACGAGGTATATTAAACTACCAACGGGACATTAAAAACTAATATCTTATTGTGGCTGAACGACGACATTATCAACATACAACTGGCTGGTTATACGCTGTATCGGCAGGATAGAACAGCGCCGTCTGGTAAGACAAGGTGGGCAGACTATGTATATTTGTAAACAACAGCTGGTGCACGATATCTAAGGAAGTCTTGAGGTTTTGCTCGCCTGAGGGAGAGTATATCATGATAAACTGTAGACCACACTATCTACCGAGAGAGTTTTCATCTGTATTTTTCGTAGCTGTCTACATACCACAACAGACTGATGCTGGCACTAAGACCGCACTCAATGAGCTGTCTTCCGCCATAAGCAAACAGGAAAATGCTCATCCAGAGGTAGCACTCCTAGTGGCCGGGGACTTTAATGCAGGGAAACAAATCCGTTTTACCAAATTTCGATCAGCATGTTAAATATGCAACCAGAGGGGGGAAAAAAAACCTCTAGCCCACCTTTACTCCACACAGAGATGCGTGCAAAGCTCTCCCTCGCCCTCCATTTGGCAAATCTGACCATAATTCTATCTTCCCGATTCCTGCTTGCAAGCAAACATTAAAGCCGAAAGCACCAATGACTCGGTCAATAAAAAAAGTGGTCAGATGAAGCAGATGCTAAGCTACAGGACTGTTTTGCTAGCACAGACTGGAATATGTTCCGGGATTTTTTCGATGGCATTGAGGAGTACACTACATCAGTCATTGGCTTCATCAATAAATGCATCGCTCTCCACAGCCGATGTGAGTAAGACCTTTAAACGGGTCAACATTCACAAGGCCGCTGGGCCAGAAGGATTACTAGGACGTGTACTAGGGGTATGGCTGAGAGAAGATGTTGCTCTTTTAAAAGGTAGACTCAGCAATATGACACACAGTAGATCCAGAAAGTAAACAGCAAAGTGGGTCAATTTATGCAAGAACTAAGAACGTTGATCGTGAGGCTCAACTTCCCTGCTGTTTTGGTTCCAAGGGGCCTCATTTATCAAAAGTGAGTGTGCACAAAAGAGTCATCCTTTCTTGTGCAAGTTCTCGCAAAGGTTGGTATTTATCAATTTGGAACTTGAGGGGAAAATGTGCGTAGTTCCACGCACTTCTCAAACCATGCATACACACAACTTCTAGTGGTTGATCAATTGTACTGCAAGCAAATAGACCTATTCTTTTGGTGGAAAATGAGCCATTTGATGCACGGGAATTATAAATGAAAACGTAGGCCTAACGATAAGATGAATTTTCCCTTGGTAAGGAGATCGCACAGCAGCATGTAGCCTCAAATGCTTCTTTAACTTTTATTATACAGGCCTAAATCAGAATCATATTGCAAGACATGTCTCTTTTTCTGACCCAGCAGGTTTAAATGATTCCCGCTACACAACAAAAAGTAGGCTACCTTTATCAATCGTTCATTCAAGAGAGCGTGTTTGTCCTGGTCGAGAGGGATTGTGACTAAACCCAATTCAGTACCATAGCTCCGACTACACAGCCCTAGGTTTAAATCAAGCGCATGGGAGCTCTGCATAACACTTCTACCATAGGCAACACAGGTTATATTACTTTGGGTTTGAGAGGAAGAACATGGAAGGAGGATAAGAGACAGGTCACAGTTCACTTCATTTGTTTTTCTCCCAATCTGTTTCAATGAACCACATTAGCTCAACACAAAATGGAGGGAGGATCCATCACAAATAGTGCAGGTGGAGGAAAAGCACTGCAACTTGGAACTTAAATCTTACATTCATCAAGGTAATACTTATCTTAGCAAAACCAAGTCTTCCAGAGGAGCTCTCCCACATCTTTAACACAAACACAGCATCCCTCTCACCTGCACCTTCACCCAGGACAGCATTAACACAAACACAGCATACCTCTCACTTGCACCCAGGACAGCTTAAACACAAACACAGCATACCTCTCACTTGCACCCAGGACAGCAGTCTCTCAAACAATCACACCTTCACCCATGGCAGCTTTAACATAAACATCCCTCTCACCTGCACCTTCACCCAGGACAGCTTTAACACAAACATAGCATCCCTCTCACCTGCACCCAGGACAGCTTTAACACAAACATAGCATCCCTCTCACCTGCACCTTCACCCAGGACAGCTTTAGCACAAACATAGCATCCCTCTCACCTGCACCTTCACCCAGGACAGCTTTAACACAAACATAGCATCCCTCTCACCTTCACCCAGGACAGCATTAACACAAACATAGCATCCCTCTCACCTTCACCCAGGACAGCATTAACACAAACATAGCATCCCTCTCACCTGCACCTTCACCCAGGGCAGCCGCCTCTCAAACAAACGAACACACCTTCACCCAGGGCAGCTGCCTCTCAAACAAACATACCTTCCTCTGGGTAGCTGGACCTCAAACATGCATGTATCAACCAACGGTCGACTGTGTCATCGACTGACAGATTGCTATAACATATGATGTGGTTAGCTGATATGTAAAATATCGATCCAGTCGCTGTACGATTTGGTATGCGTCAGCAACGCCTGGGCAGAGGAACGTGCCCGTTACCAAGTCCCTCACGTGTACAAGCTTGTTCACGTTGGCAGTTTGAAGTGAGCCAAAGCCTTTTTTTTTTGCATATCCAATTGGAATCTGTTATTTTTCCTGCTGTCTGAACAGCCAAAAAGCATATAGAATTGGATATTTCAAGTCACATTTCAAACCAGTCGTATATAGTCCGTATTCCAAAACGGATTTAAAAAAAACTAAACTGATTTGAGCATTAAGGCTTGCAGTTTGAACAAGGCTTAAGATTCATGCCACATGCTATAATTCAAGTTGAGCATTATCCTGTATACAGTTTTGGCATGTTGCAAAACCAGTTTCCTGCACACATAGAGTTAAATACCTTGCTGTACATTGTGTCAACCATTCAGGTTGATGGAATCTCAGTCACCCCCTGACCATAGAGAGCTATTGTTTCTCTATGGTGTAGTAGGTCAGGACGTGACTGGGGGTTATTCTAGTTTAATTTTTATATGTGGGGTTCTAGGTTATTATTTCTATGTTGGTGATTTGTATGATTCCAATTAGAGGCAGCTGGTAATCGTTGTCTCTAATTGGGCATCATATTTAGGTAGCCTTTTTCTAGCTGTGTTTTGTGGGATATTGTTTATGTGTAGTTGCATGTTAGCATTCGATTGTCGTCACGGTTTGTTTAGTCTTTGTGGTTCACTTATTTCAAATAAAAGATGTGGATCCCAGATCACGTTGGTCCGAGTATGCGTCCAATGATCGTGACAGTCTCTTTGTCAAGTGTTACCTGAGTGGGAGTTTTCATTGTGTTGATCAGGACCAAACTAGTTTTCTCAAGAGAGAATGACTATCAACAGCATCTCCATTTATTACGATGCGATCAATGCAACAACATATAATCACCACTGGAGATCATCTGAATGGGCAAATCACTCTGGAAGTCTCAAAGAAATCCTGTTGTACAGCACACTATTACTTATACAACTATAAGGACAGAACATGATACGGGATTAGAAATTAACGTGGGCATTGTTTAATAGGTAAGCAAGGGTAGGTTACAGGTGCCCTAAAGGGACAAAACTAGAATATCAACACACAACATATTCCTCCCCTTTACCTTTGATGACATAAGGAAAAAGTAAATATTTGCTGTTTTGCCTATTGTTTTATTTTTAACATAAATTCTCTTAATGTAAATAAATTACCTTTTCAGAATAACCTTTTTTAAACTAGGGAAAGAAGGTAGACTGCCTCAGTTCCCAGACTTAACCCAGGGGTGTATTCTGCCCCAATGTCAACTAAATAGTCAACCTGTCAGGGGGTTGTCTTTCTCTTGCAGGGTGTTACGGATACAGGTATCCTGTGTGTATTTGTTTTCTCTCCTTCTGCCTAGTCACAGGTGCCAGTAATCAGTCGCCAATCAGTCGCCACTGAAGACACACACACCTGCTCCTTTTCCCTTACCCAATCACATCCCCTTTCCCTTGGTTGAAAAACCCTGTCTCTCTTGCCTTGTGGAGCCCCGAACTGTCGATGACGTGGCCCAGGTACTCAAGAGGGCCGGAAAAACTTGCATTTGTTCTTCCGGACCATCAGACCGTACTCCTCCAATCTCTGTAGTGTAGCGTTCAGGTTTCTCAGGTGTTCCTGCTCGTCTTTGCCGGTGATGAGTAGATCATTGAGATACCGTGCCTTGCGAAAGTATTCGGCCCCCTTGAACTTTGCGACCTTTTGCCACATTTCAGGCTTCAAACATAAAGATATAAAACTGTATTTTTTTGTGAAGAATCAACAACAAGTGGGACACAATCATGAAGTGGAACGACATTTATTGGATATTTCGAACTTTATTAACAAATCAAAAACTGAAAAATTGGGCATGCAAAATTATTCAGCCCCTTTACTTTCAGTACAGCAAACTCTCTCCAGAAGTTCAGTGAGGATCTCTGAATGATCCAATGTTGACTAAATGACTAATGATGATAAATACAATCCAACTGTGTGTAATCAAGTCTCCGTATAAATGCACCTGCACTGTGATAGTCTCAGAGGTCCGTTAAAAGCGCAGAGAGCATCATGAAGAACAAGGAACACACCAGGCAGGTCCGAGATACTGTTGTGAAGAAGTTTAAAGCCGGATTTGGATACAAAAAGATTTCCCAAGCTTTAAACATCCCAAGGAGCACTGTGCAAGTGATAATATTGAAATGGAAGGAGTATCAGACCACTGCAAATCTACCAAGACCTGGCCGTCCCTCTAAACTTTCAGCTCATACAAGGAGACGACTGATCAGAGATGCAGCCAAGAGGCCCATGATCACTCTGGATGAACTGCAGAGATCTACAGCTGAGGTGGGAGACTCTGTCCATAGGACAACAACCAGTCGTATATGGCACAAATCTGGCCATTATGGAAGAGTGGCAAGAAGAAAGCCATTTCTTAAAGATATCCATAAAAAGTGTTGTTTAAAGTTTGCCACAAGCCACCTGGGAGACACACCAAACATGTGGAAGAAGGTGCTCTGGTCAGATGAAACCAAAATTGAACTTTTTGGCAACAATGCAAAACGTTATGTTTGGCGTAAAAGCAACACAGCTCATCACCCTGAACACACCATCCCCACTGTCAAACATGGTGGTGGCAGCATCATGGTTTGGGCCTGCTTTTCTTCAGCAGGGACAGGGAAGATGGTTAAAATTGATGGGAAGATGGATGGAGCCAAATACAGGACCATTCTGGAAGAAAACCTGATGGAGTCTGCAAAAGACCTGAGACTGGGACGGAGATTTGTCTTCCAACAAGACAATAATCCAAAACATAAAGCAAAATCTACAATGGAATGGTTCAAAAATAAACATATCCAGGTGTTAGAATGGCCAAGTCAAAGTCCAGACCTGAATCCAATCGAGAATCTGTGGAAAGAACTGAAAACTGCTGTTCACAAATGCTCTCCATCCAACCTCACTGAGCTCGAGCTGTTTTGCAAGGAGGAATGGGAAAAAATTTCAGTCTCTCGATGTGCAAAACTGATAGAGACATACCCCAAGCGACTTACAGCTGTAATCGCAGCAAAAGGTGGCGCTACAAAGTATTAACTTAAGGGGGCTGAATAATTTTGCACGCCCAATTTTTCAGTTTTTGATTTGTTAAAAAAGTTTGAAATATCCAATAAATGTCGTTCCACTTCATGATTGTGTTCCACTTGTTGTTGATTCTTCACAAAAAAATACAGTTTTATATCTTTATGTTTGAAGCCTGAAATGTGGCAAAAGGTCGCAAAGTTCAAGGGGGCCGAATACTTTCGCAAGGCACTGTAACATTGGACCCCAGGGAGCCCGCTCAGTATCTGGTCCATAGCTCTCTGAAACATGGCCGGCGCTGTGGTGATTCCAAAAGGAAGCCTCCGGTACCTGTACAGTCTTTTGTGAGTCACTATGGTCAACAGTTCTTGTGACTCTTGGTCCACATGCATCTGTAGATAAACTTATGTCAGGCCTATCTTACTGAATTTTTGTCCTCCAGCTAAAACAGAAAAGAGGTCGTCAATAAGGGGTAGTGGATATTTTTCAGGAGTCAAGACTGGGTTAATTGTGACTTGAAATCACCAGAGTCTGAGTGATCCATCTTTTTTTATGACTGGAACAACGGGTGTAGCCCATTCACTAACATTCACTGGATCCAATACTCCACTCTCCACTAGTGTGTTTAGCTAAATTTCAACCTTTGGATTTATGGTGTATGGGACAGGTCTAGCTTTGAAGCATTTTGGCTTGCTGTCTGGTTTCACGGTCAATTTAACTGTTATGTCCTTCATACTGCCAAGTTCTCCACAGACAGCAAAGATATGGCTGCTCCAGTGTCCACCTGAATCCGTACTGTGTTTCCATCCAGAAGCGGTGTCACCCAGTATCCGTGTCCATTGTCTGAAATGGACAAAACATGCAAAGATTCTCCCCCTTCAGACAGGGTATCACTTTGTTCATCCTCTGTGTGCTCCATTTTATGCACTTTCTTTTTGTACTCCCTGAAGTAACTTTTCCTTTGTTCAGTTCTTTTGTTTGATTGTCTCTTTTTGTTTTTACATGCACGTTCGATGTTTTTCCACAACTTCTGCAGTCTGTCTGTGCACCAAAACTCCTCTGCTTGGTGACCTGGTTTCCCACAGCGATAGCATGGCTTCCCACCACCTGCCTTGTTTCTTTAACTCCGTAGACACCTTATGCACTTAGCTGTTGTGCCATTTCCATTGACGTACACACTTCTATTGCTCTCTGCAATGTTAAGTTATTTCTGAATTGCCTCGCTGCGCATGCCACACACTAACCTATCATGTAGCGTGTCACTCACTGATTGCCCAAATTCAGTGTTCAGATAACTGTTTCAATACAGCCACAAACTGTGAGATTGATTCCTCCTCTTGATTTCTCTTATGAAACCTGAATCTCTCTGCGATTATCAGTGGTTTGGGAGAATAATGTCCTTTTAAGGTAGCCACAATTTCATCATATGATTTATCACCAGGTTTTTCGGTGTTACTAGGTTGCGCAGTAGATTTAATGTTTTTCCTCCCATAAGTCAAATGTTGGAACAACGACTTCTGCTTTAATTCTGTTTGCCAACACAAAGTACTCAAAACATTCTGTGTAAGAACTCCATTGTTCCACAGAGTCATCAAATATTCCTATATTTCCAACCAATGCAGACATTTTCGGTTTATTTTTCTTTCTGACACTTTTCAGACGGTCCCTTATTCCCAGACCCTTTTTTCCCCTCTTTTAACTCACGCTAACTTCACTTTCTCCCACAGCGAAACTCTTCCTATCCCTCGAGGGTATCGTTGCTGTGACATCAAAAGCTAGCTAGAATCACTCGACTGGCTAGCTCCTTGTTTTGTTTCAGTTTTTTTTTTCTGCTGTAGAAAGACGCAATTTAACTCAGACTTTCTGCCCAAGATAATGAGTACAAACGTGAGAACGTTTCTTTCTCGTCGCCAGTTTTGGTGTATATCACACTGTATTACTTATACAACTAATATAAGAACAGGACATGAGACGGGAGTAGAAATTAACGTGGGCATTGTTTAACTTCTTGGATATAGGGGGCGCTCTTTTAATTTATGGATAAAAACGTGCCCGTTTTAAGCGCAATATTTTGTCACGAAAAGATGCTCGACTATGCATATAATTGGCAGCTTTGGAAAGAAAACACTCTAAGGTTTCCAAAACTGCAAAGATATTATCTGTGAGTGCCACAGAACTCATGCTACAGGCGAAACCAAGATGAAACTTCAACCAGGAAATGGGCAGAATTTTTGAAGCTCTGTTTCCCATTGTCTCCTTATATGGCTGTGAATGCGCCAGGAATGAGCCTGCCCTTTCTATCGTTTCTCCAAGGTGTCTGCAGCATTGTGACGTATTTATAGGCATATCATTGGAAGATTGGCCATAAGAGACTACATTTACCAGGGGTCCACCCGGTGTCCTTTGTCTAAATTGGTGCGTAATCTACAAGCTGCACGCAGTCATCCAGTGATTGAGAGGAGAGAGGAGGCTTTCAACGAACGATATATCATGAAGAGATATGTGAAAAACACCTTGAGGATTGATTCTAAACAACGTTTACCATGTTTCAGTCGATATTATGGAGTTAATTATTATGGAGTTAATTTGGAAAAAAGTTCGGCATTTTGAAGACTGAATTTTCGTTTTTTTTTGGTAGCCAAACGTGACGCACCAAACGGAGCAATTTCTCCTAAACAAATAATCTTTCAGGAAAAACTGAGCATTTGCTATCTAACTGAGTCTCCTCATTGAAAACATCTGAAGTTCTTCAAAGGTAATGATTTTATTTGAATGATTTTCTGGTTTTTGTGAAAATGTTGCCTGCTGATGCTAATGCTAAATGCTACGCTAAATGCTACGCTAGCTGCGCTAGCTGTTACACAAATGCTTGTTTTGCTATGGTTGAGAAGCATATTTTGAAAATCTAAGATGACAGTGTTGTTAACAAAAGGCTAAGCTTGAGAGCTAGCATATTAATTTCATTTCATTTGTGATTTTCATGAATAGTTAACGTTGTGTTATGCTAATGAGCTGCGGGGATAATTACACTCCTGGATACAGGTTTTTTTCGTAGCTAAACGTGACGCACCAAACGGAGCGATTTCTCCTAAACAAATAATCTTTCAGGAAAAACTGAGCATTTGCTATCTAACTGAGAGTCTCCTCATTGAAAACATCTGAAGTTCTTCAAAGGTAAATGATTTTATTTGAATGGTTTTCTTGTTTTTGTGAAAATGTTGCCTGCTGATGCTAACGCTAAATGCTACGCTAAATGCTACGCTTGCTGCGCTAGCTGTTACACAAATGCTTGTTTTGCTATGGTTGAGAAGCATATTTTGAAAATCTGAGATGACAGTGTTGTTAACAAAAGGCTAAGCTTGAGAGCTAGCATACTAATTTAATTTCATTTGCGATTTTCATGAATAGTTAACGTTGCGTTATGGTAATGAGCTTGAGGCTGTATTCACGATCCCGGATCCGGGATGGCTCGACGCAAGAAGTTAATGCGTTTCCATGGAAGAACATTCCAAGCATTTCAACATAGGTAAGCAAGGGGGAGGGGTTACAGGTGCCCTAAAGGGACAAAACTAGAATATCGATACACAGCAGATCCAGTCTCTCATTTTTTTTGCCTTTTGCCAAAGGAAAAGCTACTGTGACTTGGACTGAATATAAAGTACACTTGAAAAGATCAGTTACATACCATGCCAGTAAGAAATACTTTAAGAGCTTGAGAGGATCTGCAGAGATGGGAGAAACTCCCCAAATACAGGTGTGCCAAGCTTGTATCGTCATACCCAAGAAGACTCGTGCTTCAACAAAGAACTTAGTAAAGGGTCTGAATATTATGTAAATGGAATATTTTATTTTGTATTTTTTAATACATTTGTAAGAATGTATAAAAACATGATTTGCTTTGTTATTATGTGGTAGTGTGTGTAGATTGATGAGGGGGGGGAACATTTAATACATTTTAGAATAAGGCTGTAACTTAACAAAATGGAAAAATTGAAGGTTTCTGAATACTTTTAGCATGCACTGTGTATATATACAAACGTATGTGGACACCCCTTCAAATTAGTGAATTGGGCTATTTCAGCCACACCCGCTGCTGACAGGTGTATACAATCGAGCACACATCCAATGCAATCTCAAACATTGCCGGTAGAATGGCCTTACTGAAGAGCTCAGTGACTTTCAACGTGGCACCGGCATAGGATTCCACCTTTCCAGCAAGTCAGTTCGTAAAATTCCTGCCCTGCTAGAGCTGCCCTGGTCAACTGTAAGCGCTGTTATTGTGAAGGGAAAATGTCTAGGAGCTACAATGGCTCAGCAGCAAAGTGGTAGGCCAGACAAGCTCACAGAACAGGACCACCGAGTGCTGAGGCACGTACCGTGTAAAAATCATCTGTCCTTGGCAGTGGTGGAAAAAGTACCCGATTGTCATACTTGAGGAAAAGTAAAGATAAAGAAATAGATAATGACTGAAGTGAAAGTTACCCAGAAAAATACTACTTGAGTAAAAGTGTTTGGTTTTAAATATACTTAAGTATCAAAAGTAAAAGTATAAATAATTTCAAATTCCTTATATTAAGCAAACCAGATGGCACGATTTTCTGTTTAATTTTTTTTAAAATTTACTGATAGCAATGGGCACACTCAAACTCAGACATAATTTACAAATGAAGCATTTGTGTAGTGAGTCTGTCAGATCAGATGCAGTAGGGATGTCCAAGGATTTGCTCTTTAAGAGTGTGAATTTGACAATTTTCCTGTCCTGCTAAGCATTCAAAATGTAACTTTTGGGTGTACTTTTGGGTGTCAGGGAAAATGTATGGAGTAAAAAATACATTATCCTTTTTAGGAATGTGGTGAAGTAAAAGTTGTCAAAAATATAAATAGTAAAGTACAGAATTTGGGGTAAGTAGTTTTTTTGGGGTAAGTAGTACTTCAAAGTATTTTTACTCTTTATACCACTGGTCCTTGGTTGCTACCGCATTTCAAACTGCCTCTGGAAGCAACGTCAGCACAAGAACTGTTCACCAGGAGCTTCATTAAATGGGTTTCCTTGTCGAGCAGCCGCACACAAGCCTAAGATCCCCATGCTCAATGCCATGCGTCGGCAGAAGTGGTGTAAAGCTCATCGCCATTGGACTCTGAAGTAGTGGAAACATGTTCTCTGGAGTGATAAATCATGCTTTACCATCTGGCAGTCCAACGGACGAATGTGGGTTTGTCAGATGCCAGGAGAACTCTACATGCAAGGAGGAATAATGGTCTGAGGCTGTTTTTCATGGTTCATGCTAGGCCCCTTAGTACCAGTGAAGGGAAATCTTAATATTGCAGCATACAGTGACATTCTAGACAATTCTGTACTTCCAACTTTGTGGCAAAAGTTTACTGAAGGCCATTTCCTGTATCAGCATGTACAAAGGGAGGTTTATACAGAAATGGTTTGTCGAGATCGGTGTGGAAGAAGTTGGTTGGTCTGCACAGAGCCCTGACCTCAACCCCATCGAACACCTTTGGGATGAATTGGAACGGTGACTGCGAGCCAGGCCATGTAGTGTAGATTCAACCCTGCAGCACACACACACATACTTACACACACCAACTGATTAATGGACTGCTGAATGTCATTTTTTTTATTTATTATCTTGCTTTGTTTGCTCTTTTCCATATTATGTCTATAAACATAATAGATTAACTACCCAGGAAAGGACTGAAAATAGCCCATATTAATATATGTATTCTTGTTAATTAAATCAATAACTGAATAAAAATATGATAATAATCAGGAATTTTGCTCTTTATTTAACCATCTTACATATAAAACCTTATTTGTTAATCAAAAAATTGTGACTAACTCACCACAGGTTAATGAGATGGGTGCGCTGAAAAGGATGCACATAACTCTGCAATGTTGATTTGTATTGGAGAGAGTCTTAGTCTTAAATCATTTTCCACATACAGTCTGTGCCTGTATTTAGTTGACCTGCTAGTGAGGGCCGAGAATCCACTCTCACATACACTACCGTTCAAAAGTTTGGGGTCACTTAGAAATGTCCTTGTTTTTGAAAGAAGATAAACCATTTTGTCCATTAAAGTAACATCAAATTGACCAGAAATACAGTGTAGACTTTGTTAATGTTGTAAATGACTATTGTAGCTGGAAAAGGCTGATATTTTAATGGAATATCTACATAGGCGTACAGAGGCCCATTATCAACAACCATCACTCCTGTGTTCAATGGCATGTTGTGTTAGCTAATCCAAGTTTATCATTTTAAAAGGATAATTGATCATTAGAAAACCCTTTTGCAATTATGTTAGCACAGCTGAAAACTGTTGTTCTGATTAAAGAAACAATAGAACTGGCCTTCTTTAGACTAGTTGAGAATCTGGAGCATAAGCATTTGTGGATTCGATTACAGGCTCAAAATGGGCAGAAACAAAAACTTTCTTCTGAAACTCGTCAGTCTATTTTTGTTCTGAGAAACAAAGGCTATTCCATGTGAGAAATTGACAAGAAACTGAAGATTTCGTACAACTCTGTGTACGACTCCTTTCACAGAACAGCGCAAACTGGCTCTAACCAGAATAGAAAGAGGAGTGGGAGGCCCTGGTGCATAACTGAGCAAGAGGACAAGTACATAGGATTGTCTAGTATGAGAAACAGACACCTCACAAGTCCTCAACTGGCAGCTTCATTAAATAGTACCTGTAAAACACCAGTCTCAACATCAACAGTGAAGAGGCGACTTGGGGATGCTGGCCTTCTAGGCAGAGTTGTTAAGAAAAATACATATCTCAGACTGGCCAATAAAAAGAAAAGATTACGATGGGCAAAAGAACACAGACACTGGACAGAGGAACTCTGCCTAGAATGCCAGCATCCCGGAGTGGGAAAAAAATGGAAAAGAAAATTGCTTTTCTTTCAAAAACAAGGACATTTCTAAGTGACCCCCAACTTTTGAATGGTAGTGTAGGTACGTGGTTGCAAAGTGCATCATTCTTTTAACAGCGTGATTTGCCAAGGCAGGATACTCTGAGCGAAGCCCAATCCAGAAATCTGGCAGTGGCATCTGATTTAAATTCCATTTTCACAGAACTTCGTTGAGGCTCTCTTGTTCAGATATCGGTAAGTGGACTAGAGGCAGGGCATGAAAGAGATAATGAATCCAGTTGTTTGTGTCATCCGTTTCGGGAAACTACCTGTGTAATTGCGCGCCCAACTCACTCAAGGTGCTTCGATATATCACATTTGACATTGTCTTTAAGCTTGAGTTCATTTGCACACAAAAAAATCATAAAATGTCTTGTTAATGCAGACAGAGAAGAGCTCCAACTTCTTAATCTTATCCTCAATTTTGTCCTGCACATTGAATATAGTTGCGGAGAGTCCCTGTAATCCTAGATTCAGATCATTCAGGTGAGAAAAAACATCACCCAGATAGACCAGTCGTGTGAGAAACTCACCATAATGCAAGCAGTCAGACAAGTTGAAATGATGGTCAGTAAAGAAAACTTTAAGCTTGTCTCTCAATTCCAAAAAACGTGTCAATACTTTGCCCCTTGATAACCAGCGCACTTCTGTATGTTGTAAAAGCGCTACATGGTCGCTGCCCATATCATTGCATAGTGCAGAAAATACATGAGAGTTCAGGGGACTTGCTTTAACAAAGTTAACCATTTTCACTGTAGTGTCCAAAACGTCTTTCAAGCTGTCAGGCATTCCTTTGGCAGCAAGAGCCTCTCGGGGGATGCTGCAGTGTACCCAAGTGGCGTCGGGAACAACTGCTTGCACACGCGTTACCACTCGACTATGTCTCCCTGTCATGGCTTTTTCACCATCAGTGCAGATACCAACATGAGCAGCAGCTACGTTTGTCTACATATGGACCGTTAGTGGAATTCCCGCGAGAGAGGAATGGTTAATGTGATTGGGTGTTAATTATTTGACTAGGCTATCTGTATTGACATTGTGTTGTTATTTCACTGAACACTAGATGGTTTAATTGTATTTTTGGAGGTGAAACGAGGCTACTCAGGCAAGAAAAAAACCTCACCCAAATGTATAGCCCTATTGGAAAATATAAATGGACTGTTTGGAAATGTGAATTAAAAAAAATTAAAAAAAATAATAGATATTTAAATGTGAATCACATTTTTATTTGGCGTACCAAATACGGCATTGTGCGTACCCCAGTTTGGGAATACCTGACGTAGGCTAATGGGGATCCCCCCCCCCCAAAATGCATAAAATAACAGGCCACAATCAACAGCCTGATCAACTCTATGTGAAGGAGATGTGTTGCGCTGCATGTGGTAAGTGGTGGTCACACCAGATACTGACTGGTTTTCTGATCCACGTCACCTTTTTTAAAGGTATCTGTGACCAACAGATGCATATCTGTATTCCCAGAACCGTACAATCCATAATGATTTTATTTAAATGGACTGATTTCCTTATATGAACTGTAACTCAGCAAAATCTTTGACATTTTTGGATGTTTCTTTTTGTTCAGTGTAAATATTTGTGAACCATGACATTACAAATCAACTTCACACAGAGACTGCTTCCAGCTTAAAGACTGCATGACCCCATAGAGCAGCTTTCTGACTGTGGGTTCACTACTGGAATCTTTTCATTGGCTAAAAGAAAATGATTGAGTCAGACCATCTTTTTCAGATTGTGAAATCATCAGTCCAGGGAGACACATGTTCCCTTTCACGAGTAAAAACAAATGCATATTTGTCAAATATGTAGTCTGTTATTACCTTATAGTAATTATAATCCCATATTTCTCAGAATTATACCGAGCACCTTCATAGCCAGGCAAGGCAAAATGGTCTACTCATTGGAGGCAAAGTTGAGCAGATCAATGAAGGTGGACAAGACAGCCAAGACTAAGTTCACCTTCATCTCCAAAGCAGACATATCTCTTCCTGCATTAATGGTATGAACCTGTGGAACTGCTGTATACTGTCATATGATCAAACTGCACTTATCTTCATATACTGTAGCAGACAGGGTTTCCTAAAGGTCCAATGAAGTCATTTTTTATCTCAATATCAAATTATTTCAGGGTAACAATTAAGTACCTTACAATAATAATTGTCAAAAAGAAACAAAAATGGCTTCTTAGCAAAGAGCCTTTTTTCAAGCAAAACTGTTGCTAGGACTGTCTGAGAGTGGTCTGCGTGGGGAGGGAAAAGCTGAAAACTAGCTGCTATTGGCAGAGGTTTGGAGCTATCTTTGTTATTGGTTTATTAACTAATTTACAGCCTGTTGATGTCACCAGGCAGGCCTAAACTCCATCCCACCAAAACAGCCTTAAATGTCAGGTGGTCTTTTCAAACAGCTCCTACACTAAAAGGGCATTATCATAATTTTCACAATTTCACAGTATTATTCCAACCTCATAGTGTGGAAATGTAGAAAACACAATAAGATCATGCTTTTGACTGCACTGGGCCTTGAACCTTTTACTGCACTGGGCTAAATCAGAGTCACACAGAGTGATTCTTGGTTGTCTTACACAAAAATCTACCCATCATTGTTCTCCCTGCATCTCAAGGTCTTGGGCTGGAACCCCCACCTTACACCTTACTCCCTAACAATGATGGGTCAGCCTCCAAGCAGCTATAGGCAAGCGGGGTCAAGTGAAATACTACTCTCTTCTGATGCATATTAATCTATCAATGTTCTGTATACAGTGTATTTATGTGTATGAGTTAACCGTAATGTAATGTTCACATTTATCATATAAAAATCATTATTTCTTTATTTTCATTATTACCACTATATGTAAAATATTTGGCAAACGCAGTTAATATTTACCATGAACTAATATTCAATAAAACCTAAGCGAAGGAGGAAATCATATTGTTCCTGCACCCTAAAAAAGGTCCAGTGTTTATAGAGTGATTATGTTATTAGTGTCTAGCCATTTAAATACAACCCCAAGCCAAATACCTAACATACTGTTTTACATGGTAATAAAGGATTCTCCTGATTTAAGGGAGAACAAAAAGCATGTAGCCTATACACATTTATATTATATGGCTCAAGATATATTATGTATTATTTTGTAACATAGGTGACGGCAGTTACCTGTGTGACTGTGACATAGCCACTTGTAGGCTGAAGAGCCGTGGCCCGCGAAACAGATCAAGTAGCCTACTTCCATAATGGAGGGACATGACCGCTAGATAATGAGGTGCCAAACTGGTTGGTATCCTTGTTCATAGTAAAGAGCACACTTGACTTTTAGCCAGGGGGTAATAACACAGTGAACTCAAAGGGTCTGCTCTGGTCCTCATCCTCCATGCTTCTAGGTAACATCTCCTGTTACACTGTGTGGAATACTGACACTGTCTAGCTTCATGAATCATACATTAGAGTCGTGCATGCCCCTTGTGACTGCTTAGTTCACCAACTCTGTCACAATGGCAGTAAAACACTTCTCAGTCGACTACAAGACGATTAATGAACATGGCACTTTTTCAGCTGGGGATACTATCACTGGGCGGGTCACTTTGGAAGCATCCAAGGAGCTCTCTCCAGTCTCTTTTTATCAAGGCAAAGGGGAAAGCTGAGGTGAAATGGACTGAAAATGAGGGTCAAAACCCTGTGGCCTACAGTGGAAAGAAGAAATACTTCAGTCTTCAAATATTGTTGCAGGAAGGGAAGGGGGATGGTATGTAATACTTCAGATTTCTGTGTTTATGTTCTGCAACAATTAAGAATGGTTAGGATTAATGCTTCGTACTTTTAATAGCCTATCTCACAATAATAATTATTGATGACGCAATGGTATTCCAGAACCATTGTTGAGAATACTGTAGGGTTAGGTTACAAACAGTATTAGTCAAAAGTTTAGACACCTCTTTTCATTCAAGGGTTTTTCTTTATTTTTACTATTTTCTACATTGTAGTATAACACTGAAGACATCAAAACTATGAAATAACACATGGAATCATATAGTAACCAAAAAAGTGTTAAACAAATCCAAATATATTTTATATTTGAGATTCTTCAAAGTAGCCACCCTTTGCCTTGATGACAGCTTTGCACTCTTTGCATTTTCTCAACCAGCTTCATGAGGTAGTCACCTGGAATGCATTTCAATTAACAGGTGTGCCTTGTTAAGTTAATTTGTGGATTTATTTTCCTTCTCAATCAGTTGTGGGTAAAAGACAAAGTCCATATTATGGCAAGAACAGCTCAAATAAGCAAAGAGAATAAAACAGCCCATCATTACTTTAAGACATGAAGGGCAGTCAATCCGGAACATTTCAAGAACTTTTAAAGTTTCTTCAAGTGCAGTCGCAAAAACCATCAAGCGCAATGATGGAACTGGCTCTCATCAGGACCGCCACTGGAAAGGAAGACCCAGAGATACCTCTGCTGCAGAGGATATGCTCATTTGAGTTACCAGCCTCAGAAATTGCAGCCTAAATAAATGCTTCAGAGTTAGAGTAACAGACACATCTTAACATCAACTGTTCAGAGGAGAATCAGGCCTTCATGGCCGAATTGCTGCAAAGAAACCACTACTAAAGGACATCAATAAGAAGAAGAGACTTGCCAAGAAACACGAGCAATTGACATTAAACTAGTGGAAATCTGTCCTTTGGTCTGATGAGTCCAAATGTGAGATTTTTGGTTCCAACCAACATGTCTTTGTGAGATGCAGAGTAGGTGAATGGATTATCTCTGCATGTGTGGTTTCCACTGTGAAGCAAAAATCTGTGATTTAGAAGTCAAGGCACACTTAACCAATATGGCTCCTCAGCAATCTGCAGTGATACGCCATCCCATCTGATTTGCGCTGTCTGGGACTGTCATTTGTTTTTAAACTGGACAATGAGCCAACACACCTCCAGGCTGTGTAAGGGATATTTGATTAAGAAGGAGAGTGATGGAGTACTATATCAGATGACCTGGCCTCCACAATCACCCGACCTCAACCCAATTCAGATGGTTTGGGATGATTTGGACGAGTGAAGAGTGAAGGAAAAGCAGCCAACAAGTGCTCAGCGTATGTGGGAACTCCTTCAAACTGTTGGAAAAGCATTCCATGTGAAGCTGGTTGAGAGAATGCCAAGGGTGTGCAAAGCTGTCCAAGTCAAAGGGTGATTTGTTTAACACTTTTTTGGTTACTACATGATTCCATATGTGTTATTTTATAGTGTTGTTGTCTCCACTATTATTCTACAATGTAGAAAATAGTTGTTTTTTTAAGAAGAAAAACCCTTGAATGAGTAGGTGTGTCCAAACTTTTGACTGGTACTACATATGCCTAACATGACTTTGTATTAAGCAGAATCTGAATTTACAATGCCCATTTGAAAATGGGCTGGGTTTGTGTTGGGTCTCACCTCCCCTTTTTCAGGCTCTGAAATAATTTCTCCTGGGAGACATGTGTATCCTTTCACCTTCCAGATTCCAGCCAGGTAAGTGTTCCATCCATCACATATTTGTGGGTTTATATTTTTCATTGGAGGAAACAATAATCACAGATGTTGTTATGTAAAAAGGCCTTCTAGTGGTTTCCACAGATAGATGATAATGAGTTTTCTTTTTTTCACATTTCCTCTCAGAGAAATGCCTTCATCTTACATGGGGAAATGGGGCAAAATCACCTACTATTTGAAGGCCAAGTTGATCCGGACGCTTTGGTTGATAGACAGAGCCAAGACAGAGTTCACGTATCTGTCAAAGACGAATATGATCATTCCTGGACTGAGGGTAAAGTGTTCTTATTATCCATCCTGCTTTTTGAACTACATCTGCTTTTTTACTATTTACAGCCAAAATTACCATGGCAACAGAATGCATATCAGCAGGTTACTTTTTATCTCTTGTTTTGTAGGAGCCCCAGCATGGTTCCAAGATTCTATTTTTTGCCTCTGGAGATATCTCTTTGGACATTCATATTGAGACAATGGGGTATCTATCAGGTCAGTCTGCAACCAAAGCCACTTCAGCTTGATGATGGTCATTTTAATATTACATCTAAATCCATTCAATGAGGTACAGGGGGGTTGTATTAAATAAAACAGAGATCAGTAAATGAATATACAAATTCAATATATTCACATGAAATATGAAATGCAATAACTTAATGGGGAAAATGTATGAGAGTGAACTATCTTATTTGCTAATGAATTAGGCTACGATGTGATACCCTTCATACACTTCTCCTGAGGAGAAGAATGTCTCGAAATGTACATTCTGTAAACCCAATAACTGAATCAAGTTCCTTTCCTTGTGTCCCCTGTAAGGTGAAGCAATAAAAATCCTTGTTGAGATACACAACAACTCTACATGCACAGTAACCCCCAACTTCTACCTATATGAAGAGCAAAGCTTCTTCGCCAAGCATAAAAGGAACATCTACACCAATGACATCATTAAAGAGAGAGGAGATCCTGTTACGGCTTCTACAAGACAGACTGTGACCAAAGTTCTGACTATCCCTCCACAACTCCCTGTCTCCCTCCTAGACTGCTCCATACTGAAGTTAGAGTACAGACTGAAGGTATATTATGATGAAATACACACATATAATGAACGCACAAGACCAGCTAAATTATGCATACAGGGATGTAGAGTAGGAGAGGAAAGAGAGTTTTCAACCCATAAAAAAACACACAAATAAAATATGTGTAATGCAGTCGCTGTGTATGTGAAAACTATACTGTAATTAAACATTTGGGCAACTAAGTGTACGTTCATATATTTTCTGTATTTGTAGGTCACTCTTGACGTCCCAACGGCCAAAGACCCAGAGGTTAAACTTCCCCTGGTTATCCTCCTGGATAAATCAATAGCAGCTGAGGAACGGCAGCAGGAATACAGCTGGTCTAAATGAGTTCTCATGCTCTAGAACTTTGGCGATTACTAAGTCTTTTTTAAACCTTAGATTTTGGGCTGGATGTGTCAATGATACATGTAAATGATTACAGAAAAATATAACTGTAATCCATTACCAGCTAAAATATTGTAATCAGAATAAAAATACAGAACAACAACCAAAATCTAGATGATTACTTCTAGGATTCATTTTAAATTCAGAAAAGATGTTTGCGAAAAGTTACAAAAGAGCTACAAAAGAGCAGGAATAGGTTTTTATAGGCTACAGTCCAAGCTATGTACTTCCGGCGCCGACAGAGATGGCGCCTCGCTTCGCGTTCCTAGGAAACTATGCAGTTTTTTGTTTTTTTACGTGTTATTTCTTACACTAGTACCCCAGGTCATCTTAGGTTTCTTTACATACAGCCGAGAAGAACTACTGAATATAAGATCAGCGTCAACTCACCATCAGTACGACCAAGAATATGTTTTTCGCGATGCGGATCCTGTGTTCTGCCTTACAACCAGTGCCACGGAATGGTTCACATGCAGCGACCAAAAAAAAAAACGACTCAGAAAAAGAGGGAAACTAAGCGGTCTTCTGGTCAGACTCCGGAGACGGGCACATCGTGCACCACTCTCTAGCATTCTTCTTGCCAATGTCCAGTCTCTTGACAACAAGGTTGAGTTCTCTGCTTCACTGAAACATGGCTAACTGGAGAGACGCAATCCGAAGCGGTGCAGCCAGCGGGTTTCTCCACGCATCGCGCCGACAGAAACAAACATCTTTCTGGTAAGAAGACGGGCGGGGGCGTATGCCTTATGGCCAACGTGACATGGTGTGATGAAAGAAACATAGAGGAACTCAAATCCTTCTGTTCACCTGATTTAGAATTCCTCACAATCAAATGTAGACCGCATTATCTACCAAGAGAATTCTCTTCGATTATAATCACAGCCGTATATATCCCCCCCAAGCAGACACATCGATGGCTCTGAACGAACTTTATTTAACTCTCTGCAAACTGGAAACGATTTATCCGGAGGCTGCATTCATTGTAGCTGGGGATTTTAACAAGGCTAATCTGAAAACAAGACTCCCTAAATTTTATCAGCATATCGATTGCGCAACCAGGGGTGGAAAGACCCTGGATCATTGTTACTCTAACTTCCGCGACGCATATAAGGCCCTGCCCCGCCCCCCTTTCGGAAAAGCTGACCACGACTCCATTTTGTTGATCCCTGCCTACAGACAGAAACTAAAACAAGAAGCTCCCACGCTGAGGTCTGTCCAACGCTGGTCCGACCAAGCTGACTCCACACTACAAGACTGCTTCCATCACGTGGACTGGGAGATGTTTCGTATTGCGTCAGACAACAACATTGACGAATACGCTGATACGGTGTGCGAGTTCATTAGAACGTGCGTTGAAGATGTCGTTCCCATAGCAACGATTAAAACATTCCCAAACCAGAAACCGTGGATTGATGGCAGCATTCGCGTGAAACTGAAAGCCAAACCACTGCTTTTAATCAGGGCAAGGTGACCGGAAACATGACCGAATACAAACAGTGTAGCTATTCCCTCTGCAAGGCAATCAAACAAGCTAAGCGTCAGTATAGAGACAAAGTAGAATCTCAATTCAACGGCTCAGACACAAGAGGTATGTGGCAGGGTCTACAGTCAATCACGGACTACAGGAAGAAACCCAGCCCAGTCACGGACCAGGATGTCTTGCTCCCAGGCAGACTAAATAACTTTTTGCCCGCTTTGAGGACAATACAGTGCCACTGACACGGCCTGCAACGGAAACATGCGGTCTCTCCTTCACTGCAGCCGAAGTGAGTAAGACATTTAAACGTGTTAACCCTCGCAAGGCTGCAGGCCCAGACGGCATCCCCAGCCGCGCCCTCAGAGCATGCGCAGACCAGCTGGCCGGTGTGTTTACGGACATATTCAATCAATCCCTATACCAGTCTGCTGTTCCCACATGCTTCAAGAGGGCCACCATTGTTCCTGTTCCCAAGAAAGCTAAGGTAACTGAGCTAAACGACTACCGCCCGTAGCACTCACATCCGTCATCATGAAGTGCTTTGAGAGACTAGTCAAGGACCATATCACCTCCACCCTACCTGACACCCTTGACCCACTCCAATTTGCTTACCGCCCAAATAGGTCCACAGACGATGCAATCTCAACCACACTGCACACTGCCCTAACCCATCTGGACAAGAGGAATACCTATGTGAGAATGCTGTTCATCGACTACAGCTCGGCATTCAACACCATAGTACCCTCCAAGCTCGTCATCAAGCTCGAGACCCTGGGTCTCGACCCCGCCCTGTGCAACTGGGTACTGGACTTCCTGACGGGCCGCCCCCAGGTGGTGAGGGTAGGCAACAACATCTCCTCCCCGCTGATCCTCAACACTGGGGCCCCACAAGGGTGCGTTCTGAGCCCCTCCTGTACTCCCTGTTCACCCACGACTGCGTGGCCATGCACGCCTCCAACTCAATCATCAAGTTTGCGGACGACACAACAGTGGTAGGCTTGATTACCAACAACGACGAGACGGCCTACAGGGAGGAGGTGAGGGCCCTCGGAGTGTGGTGTCAGGAAAATAACCTCACACTCAACGTCAACAAAACTAAGGAGATGATTGTGGACTTCAGGAAACAGCAGAGGGAACACCCCCATCCACATCGATGGAACAGTAGTGGAGAGGGTAGCAAGTTTTAAGTTCCTCGGCATACACATCACAGACAAACTGAATTGGTCCACTCACACAGACAGCATCGTGAGGAAGGCGCAGCAGCGCCTCTTCAACCTCAGGAGGCTGAAGAAATTCGGCTTGTCACCAAAAGCACTCACAAACTTCTACAGATGCACAATCGAGAGCATCCTGGCAGGCTGTATCACCGCCTGGTATGGCAACTGCACCGCCCTCAACCGTAAGGCTCTCCAGAGGGTAGTGAGGTCTGCACAACGCATCACCGGGGGCAAACTACCTGCCCTCCAGGACACCTACACCACCCGATGCTACAGGAAGGCCATAAAGATCATCAAGGACATCAACCACCCGAGCCACTGCCTGTTCACCCCGCTGTCATCCAGAAGGCGAGGTCAGTACAGGTGCATCAAAGCTGGGACCGAGAGACTGAAAAACAGCTTCTATCTCAAGGCCATCAGACTGTTAAACAGCCACCACTAACATTGAGTGGCTACTGCCAACACACTGTCAATGACACTGACTCTACTCCAGCCACTTTAATCATGGGAATTGATGGGAAATGATGTAAATATATCACTAGCCACTTTAAACAATGCTACCTTATATAATGTTACTTACCCTACATTGTTCATCTCATATGCATACGTTGATACTGTACTCTATATCATCGACTGCATCCTTATGTAATACATGTATCACTAGCCACTTTAACTATGCCACTTGGTTTACATACTTATCTCATATGTATATACTGTACTCGATATCATCTACTGTATCTTGCCTATGCTGCTCTGTACCATCACTCATTCATATATCCTTATGTACATATTCTTTATCCCCTTACACTGTGTATAAGACAGTAGTTTTTTTGTGGAATTGTTAGTTAGATTACTTGCTCGTTATTACTGCATTGTCGGAACTAGAAGCACAAGCATTTCGCTACACTCGCATTAACATCTGCTAACCATGTGTATGTGACAAATAAAATTTGATTTGATTTGATTTGATTTACAATGGCACCCAGGAACAACAGCTGCAACTTTGGCTGTAGCTAATTGGGATCCTAATAAAACACAAAAATACTAAAATGGCGCGTCTGCTGTCTGCATGCAAAGACTACAATTTGAATAAAGGCTTGGAGGTAAGGACGACAGCAGTGCTGTAGCCTACGGGTGATACAGATATAACTTATTATTGATATCTACACAGCACAATGATGTGTATCACACCGCTGCTCTCTAAATGATTTGCTCCTTATGGATTGTGGTTGTTGTGGATGGCTGTTTACAAAAGTACACTGAGTGTACAAAACATTAGGAACACCTGATCTTTCCGTGACACAGACTGACCATGTAATTCAGGTGAAAGCTATGATCCCTTATTGATGTTAAATCCTCTTCAATCAGTGTAGATGAAAGTGCGGATCAGGTTATAGAAGGATTTTTTAAGCTTTGAGACAATTGAGACTGTGTATGTCTGCCATTCAGATGGTGAATGGGCAAGAAAAAATATTTAAGTTCCTTTAAACGGGGTATGGTAATAGGTGCCAGGCGCACTGGTGTGAGTGTGTCAAGAACTGAAACGGTGCTGTGTTTTTCACACTCAACAGTTTCCCGTGTATATGAAGAATTGTCCACCACCCAAAGGACATCCAGCCAATGGGAGGCCAGTGGTCGAAAACAGGTCACTGATGGAAGAGGACAAAGGAGCCTGACACAAATTGTGCAGAGCAACAGACGGGCTACATAAAAGAATGCACAACTCGTCGTACCTTGACACTAATGATGTATGGCAGCTGATTACCTTAAAGAGTTCCACTTCTTTCAGCAAAAAACAAGAAACTGCGATTGCAATGGGCTAAGAAATGAAAACACTGGACACTGGAGAATTGAAAAAGCATTGCCTGGTCTGATGAATCGCGGTTACTACTGTGTCACGCTGATGGACTAGGGTATGGAGAAATCCACATGAGTACATGTATCCATCCTGTCACGTGTCAACATTACAGGCTGGTGGTGTGATGTGTGGGTTGTGTTTTCATGGCACACATTGAGCCCCTTGATAAAAGTGGAGCAGTGTTTGAATGCCACAGGATATCTGAACGTCCTTACCAATCAGATGTATGCCTTCATGGCAGCAGTGTATCCATATGCAAATGTTTTTTCTCAGCAGGATAATGCCCCATGCCACAAGGCTAGGATTGTCCAGGAATGGTTTCACAAACATGACAGTGAATTCAGCTTACTGCCCAGTCATCAGATCTCAATCTAGTTGAGCATCTGTGGGATGATATGGAACGAGCTATTCAGAGTAGAGATCCACTACCAGCCAACTTGACACAACTGTGGGAAGCATTGGAGTCAACATGGGCCATCATCCCTGTGGAACGCCTTCAACACCTTGTAGAGTCCATGCCCCAACGATATGAGGCTGTTCTGAGGGCAAAAGGGGTACAGCTCAATATTAGCAAGGAGTTCCTAATGTTTTGTACACTCAGTGTATATGTGTAATTTAACCGAATAATAGTTTAATTGAAGAAGTTTAAGCTGCCTATCAATCATTGTTTTAGCGACCAGTGGACAGACAATGAAACATTTTATCTTGCAGGAGTTGCATAGTGCGGATCCCAGCCCATGGAATAAAAGTTTGAGGGAGTTCCTCCCTTCCAAAACTCGTGGTTTTGTGCTCCACATGCAGTCAAAAACAAGTTCATTTATGAAGACCACGAGTGAGGCTTTTATTGCTCAAGTGTCTTCTTTTTTGAAGCCCATAACCATGTGTGTGAGGTGTAAATTTGTTTGACTACCAAGAAACACTCTGTGCGTTCATTATTTAGCCCACCGCAGTAAATTAAACAGCTGCAAATTATCAAGATATCAAAGTGTCACCAACAAAAACGTAAACAATTGGCCTATAGCAGATGCAGCATATGGCATTCATTTTCAGTGCTCAAAGCATGCCATTCCACGAGAGCAGCATTTAACAATGAGCCCAATCTGTCCTCCATGACAACAACATCATAAGCAACAGAGGCTAAATCCTTTTTTTTTGGGTTATGTTCAGGTAAAACAATTTGGCTATTCTATATTTCCAAGTCCTATTCCTGAAGATCAAGGGGTATTTAAAAAAAAAAAACATTTTTAGCAGATGCTGTTGTCTAGAGCAACTAGGGTTAAGTGCCTTGCTCAAGGGCACATCGACAGATTTTTCACCTAATCTGCTCGGGGATTTGAACTAGTGAACTTTTGGCTACTAGTCCAAAGTTCTTTACCACAAGCCTACCTCCTGCCTCTTACATGAATTGGAATGACTGGAAATATTTTTCTAATGCCAATTAAGGGGAAAGTCATCTAAAAGTAACTGAAAGTAATCAGATTATGTTCCTAAATTTGGGTTATCCCAAAAGTACATTACAGATTACAATTTTGGATTAGTAACTAGTAACTGTAACAGATTACATTAAGAAAGTAACCCACTCAGTCCTGTCTATGAGCCAAATTATTGTTTAACCTCAAGTAGTCACAAAATCCCTAGTTTTTCTTAGAAGTACTGTTTTTCTCAAGTAGCCATTTTCCCCAAATAATTTCCCACATGGGCCAGGCCCCAAGCAATTCGAATTCTAGCCAATGAGCTTCAGCCGCTTGTCATTCTAGTGACAACTAGCAAGATGCACACACAGCAGAAAGAGAGAGAAAGAGAGCAATGACGTGATGCACATATCTGCTCATATGAGATATAGTATACAATTTTCTGGGACCACTTTTGGCTCGTGAGCGCTACTTTCAGAACTACTGGCTAAAAAGTATATAAAAGTACTATTGATTCGCAGGACCAGAGCTGAAACAGAAGGACAAAATCATATAAACATTTGTGAATGGTGATAAAGTTGTTCAGATTCTGGGAACATACAAGGAAATATTCAAGATACTGTACCTCACTTTGAGTAACAGCATGTGCTGTATACTGTGTATCTCTCAAATAAATAATACATCACATTACTTTACTAACGTCTCATTGGTTATGAACAACAGTGACTTTACTCACTGCATGTATCTCTTAAAACATACCAGACCAGTTGACAAACTAACAGTAACAATCATAACACAACAGATGGCATACAGGCACGTGATAATGAAACCAGTTGGTTTCCATGGACTACTTCCAAAGAGGAGGAACATCATGCAGATAGGATAGGGCCGTGCAAAACGCTGATTGGTTAAAACTGCATTCCAGTCCGTGTCTATTCCACAAGTTACCACCGGCTAAATCTATGATGTTAAAATGCCTATTTGCTCTGTTCCACCTAACTGCGCAATCCACTGTCGCATCAGCCAAGGCAGGTAAGTAAGTTATAAACTTAATCTCCACTATGAAAAAACATCTAGACATTAACTCACATTTCTTTTAGACTAACATTTAGTTTTCAACGGCGGAGATTTGTGTAAACCTTGCTGTCTGTCTCTCTGACATTTGCAACATTGTTTCAATATTCAAATTCGATCTCCAGCTATCCCATAGTAATGAACGTGTCGGGAGTCGGGACGAGACAGGCAGGCAGTGTTTCTCAGCCAGTTAAAATCATGAATCAGCTGGCATAATTTTTTATGGATGTATACAGAGAAATGTAAATATGAAAAAAGGTCAAATTAAACAATGTGCAGCTAGTTTGCAGTCTTCCCAGCTTCAGTTTGAAGTGATTGTGTTAGCTGTGTTGTTGACTAGCTCCTCTGAACAACAGTATCCTGACAAGAGAGCACATTTTCTATGCAAGGTGAATTTGCACATCATTAGCTTGTTATGGGTACATCCAAATAAATGTCACTAGAAAACAGCTTAAAAAATGCAAATACAGCTACTGTTGTTATTCTGGCTGCACTATTGACGTGACTGTAAGTTAGCTGTAGTTGGCTAGCTAGCAAGCAAGGGATAATAATGTTTCCAGCCAGTATGGCAATGGAACATTTACAACGAATGACTGGGTCACGTCCATAGATACAGAACAAAATTACTGAACGACTGGCACAGGTCGAGAGACAAATTTGACAGTGACAAATGGACAGACAGTGACATTCAATACCGCCTTGCACACTCTTTCCTGCATCTAGCTGATAGTGGGTGTAATCATTAGTCCAACAGTTGCAAACAAGAGTTTCTATTGGACAATTCAGGTATGTTTATCCCCGTTTTGTTCCGTTTACTTTTGTT
The DNA here is from genome assembly GCF_018296145.1 of Oncorhynchus tshawytscha. Classification (NCBI taxonomy): domain Eukaryota; kingdom Metazoa; phylum Chordata; class Actinopteri; order Salmoniformes; family Salmonidae; genus Oncorhynchus; species Oncorhynchus tshawytscha. The sequence continues at coordinate 14,863,033 of NC_056432.1, forward strand.
CAAGAAATATTTTCAACAGAATCGGCAGAATGAATACACTCGATCCCGCGTGAACATAGTTTACAGTTTCATAGCAGCCATGTTGTATTCCTTCTCACATCTACGATATGCGCTCACTTCCTTTCACCTCTTCCCTTCGCCTGTGGACTTCAATGCACAACACATCAGCTGTATGTGACCAGGCGTAAAAATCTTTCCAAGCCAAACTGCTACACACAGCCTACATCGTTGTCACCATATTAGCCAAAGTAACATCATTGTCAGTATAACTAATGGAACTAACACGTTAGTAAACCCGCTACAATCATGCAGTAAGATTACATTGTACAGTCAGTAAGTATTTACACCGGCGGGCCCCAATGGCAATAAATTTGTAAAACCAAAAGCTTACCTTGACTTGGAAGAGATCCAGTGTTGTGTTGGATAGTCATAGCCAGCAAGCTAACATAGCATCCCTCTGTTTGAGGAGGGTGTTTCAGTAGGCTAAACTAGCAAGCTGCAATTGCTAGCTAAGTAACTGAAACTGAAAGTGAAAAAAATGACGAAATCTCTCTCTCTCTATTTCTCTCTTGCTTCTCCTTCATTTAGGAAGAACTTAATTTGTTCAAAACTGTTAAACTATTCTCTTTATCTCTCTTTGAGCCAACAATTCACCACATTTTATGCACTGCAGTGCGAGCTAGCTGTAGCTTATGTTATCCGTACTAGATTCAGTCTCTGATCCTTTGATTATGTGGGCAACATGTTCATGCTGCAAGAGTGCTGATAGGTTGGAGGATGTCCTCCTGAAGTTGTAAATATTACTGTGTAAGTCTATGGAAGGGGGTGAGGACCATGAGCCTCCAAGGTTTTGAATTGAAGCCAATGTACCCAGAGGAGGATGGAAGCTAGCTGTCCTCCGGCTACACCATAGTGCTACCCTACAGAGGGCAGCGGAGGCTACTGTAGACCTTCTTTGCAAAATAGTGTTTGAATCAATTATTTGGTGACGTGATAATATTTAGTATAGTTTTATCTAAAAAGTATAACTTTTTAAATGTTTAGAAAAATACAGTACTGTGCAAAGGTTTTAGGCAGTTGTAAAAAAAATGTTGTAAAGTAAGAATGCATTCAAAAATAGACATGTTAATAGTTTATATTTATCAATTAACTAAATGCAAAGTGAGAAAACAGAAGAGAAATCTAAATCAAATCCATATTTGGTGTGACCACACTTTGCCTTCAAAACAGCATCAATTCTTGCAGGTACACTTGTACAAAGTCAGGGATTTTGTAGGCATATAGTCAGGTGTATGAGTAAACAATTATACCAAACAGGTGCTAATGATCATCAATTCAATATGTAGGTTGAAACACATTCATTAACTGAAACAGAAACAGCTGTGCAGGAGGAATACACCTGGGTGAGGAACAACCAAACTCAGCTAACAAGGTGAGGTTGCTGAAGACAGTTTACTGTCAAAAGTCATACCATGGCAAGACTGAGCACAGCAACAAGACACAAGGTAGTTATACTGCATCTGCAAGGTCTCTCCCAGGCAGGAATGTCAAGGCAGACAGGGGTTTCCAGATGTGCTGTCCAAGCTCTTTTGAAGAAGCACAAAGAAACGGGCAACGCTGAGGAACGTAGACACAGTGGTCGGCCAAGGGAACTTACTGCAGCAGAGGAAAGACACATCATGCTTACTTCCCTTTGTAATCGGAAGATGTCCGTCAATGCCATCAGCTCAGAATTGGCAGAAAACAGTGGGACCTGGTACACCCATCTACTGTCCGGAGAGGTCTGGTCAGAAGTGGCCTTCATGGAAGACTTGCGGCCAAAAAGCCATACCTCCGACGTGGAAACAAGGCCATGCGACTCAACTATGCATAAAAAAACACAGGAACCGGGGTGCAGAGAAATGACAGCAGGTGCTCTGGACTGATGAGTCAAAATATTTGTCTGTAGCAGAAGGCAGTTTGTTCGCCGAAGGGCTGGAGAGCAGTATACAAATGAGTGTCTGCAGGCAACAGTAAAGCATGGTGGAGGTTCCTTGCAAGTTTGGGGCTGCATTTCTGCAATTTGAGTTGGGGATTTGGTCAGAATGAATGGTCTCCTCAGTGCTGAGAAGTACAGGCAGATACTTATCCATCATGCAATACCATCAGGGAGGCATCTGCTTGGCCCCAAATGTATTCTGCAGCATGACAACGACCCCAAACATACAGCAAAAGTCCTTAAGAACTATCTTCAGCGCAAAGAGTCCTGGAAGTGATGGTATGGCCACCACCGAGCCCTGATCTCAACATCATTGAGTCTGTCTGGGATTACATGAAGAGAGAGAAGCACCTGAGGCCACAGAATAACTGTGGTTAGTTCTCCAAGATGATTGGGCCAACGTACCTGCCAAGTTCCTTCAAAAACTGTGTGCAAGTGTACCTAGAAGAATTGATGCTGTTTTGAAGGCAAAGTGTGGTCTCACCAATTATTGATTTGATGAAGATTTCTCTTCTGTTTTCTCACATTGCATTGTGTTAATTGATAAATATAAACTATTAACATGTCTATTTTTGAATGCATTCTTACTTTACAGCATTTTTTCACATCTGACAAACTTTTGCACAGTACTGTATTGTCACGTTCTGACCTTAGTTCCTTTATTATGTCTTTGTGTTAGTTTGGTCAGGACGTGAGTTGGGGTGGGTAGTCTATGTTATTTTTTCTATGTTGTATTTCTGTGTTTGGCCTGGTATGGTTCTCAATCAGAGGCAGCTGTCGTTCGTTGTCTCTGATTGAGAATCATACTTGGGTAGCCTGTTTTCCCCATTTTGGTTGTGGGTGATTATTTTCCCTGTCTGTGTTTGACCTGGTATGGTTTTCAATCAGAGGCAGCCGTCGATCGTTGTCTCTGATTGAGAATCATACTTAGGTATCCTGTTTTCCCCATTTTGGTTGTGGGTGATTATTTTCTCTGTCTGTGTTTGCTCCATACGGGACTGTGACGGTTTCCAGTTATTCTGTTATTCTTTTGTTTTCAGTGTTCAGTTATATTTCATTAAAATTATATTATGGACACTTACCACGCTGCGCATTGGTCTGATCCTTCCTGCTAACGACGAAAACCGTTACATATATTTTTATGAATATTCACTGAGGAGGACGGTGTCACGGCCTGACCTTAGAGATCCTTTTATTTCTCTATTTGGTTAGGTCAGGGTGTGATTAGGGTGGGCATTCTAGTCTTTTAGTTTCTATGTTGGCCTGGTATGGTTCCCAATCAGAGGCAGCAGCCTTTTCCCACCTGTTGTTTGTGGGATCTTGATTTTGTGTAGTGCCTGTGAGCACTCCATTACTTCACGTTTTGTTTGTTTTGTTTTGGTGCGTTTTATTTATTAAAACATGTGGAACTCTACGCACGCTGCGCCTTGGTCCATTTATTCCAACGATTGTGACAGACGGTCCTCCCATTCCTCCTCTGAGGAGTCTCCACTTGCCTTCCACGTAAATCATATTTTCCATAGAACGCATAACACCTTGGTGCTTATCCCTTACATATAGGAGAGTCTCCTTAGTGACTTTGAATCCCACTGGACATCATTTGAAGAGTCTGCTCTGAACATGAACAGCCATACTCTTGCATTAGGTTTTTATCTCATAGTGTTCTAACACACTTGCAAACAATCACTGGCAACAACACAATGACAATCAAAAGTTTCTCAGTTGACGACAACACAGTAAATGAATATTGGGGAAACTCCTTGGAAGTATCCAAGAAGACCACAGTCAAGTCTCTTGTTGTCAAGGCAATAGGTAAAGCCAAGGTGGAATGGAACGAACATCAAAATAAATTTACTAAGGAGTTCAGTAGCAAGAAGGAATACTTCAGTCTTGAGCAAATATTGTTGCAGGAAGGAAAAATGGATGGAGTGTATAATTGCAGTCAACCTCTGATTTTGATTACTTCATAAATAGTAAATGATCAGAAATTACCAAGCAGATTTATGATGGTATGTTGTGCCTACTATGGGAGATATGGTGAGATTTTCCTTGAGATTTAATGACATCAATTTGACAATAGATTTGATCAGGATGTGTCCCGTTAAGATGGTAATACAACATGTCAATACATTTCATGTATTCACTGTTTTCCAGGCTTGATTTATTTTAATCAATGGACTTGTGTTATTGTTTCTGTTTCTCTTATACAAAGGTGTGTTTATACCAGGTACACCCACAACTGGCAGTGGCATTACAAGAGATGTTACCATAACCGTCTACTGTGTGCCTCATACCACCTAGGAGCCTCCTAGACTGATCAATCCTGAAGTTACACAATGAAGGTATATTATGATGAGATTTTTATGCTCTGAATTCAAGAGAAAAGGAGGATAGAACATTATTTGATGCTGCTTAAGTGAGGTAACATTCTTTCACATGAACTTCTCCATATACGTGTGATAACAGTGATGGGAGTAGTAATGTGATCCAGCACCACCATGCTTGAGTGTACCCAAGCATTTTAAAGTGATCAGACAGCAGACCGACCGGTTTTGCAGCAGCACCTCTTGTGTTTTGTTTATTTCAAATAACTTTTTAGTCCACTGCTTTGAATAAGGTTAGAGAAAGAGAGAGTGTTTTGTGCTTGAGTGTGAAGGGAATGCAATGCAATTCTCATAAAAATGTATTTAGAAATTCACTGTGTAAGTTACACCATTATGAGATCTTTTAAAGACTCTGGAAATAGACTGCAAATCAATGTCTCAAATATCAACTCCGTGTGCGTTCATCTCTCTATTCTCTACTCCATTAAGGTCACTGTTGACGTCCCAATGTCCAAAGACCCAGAGGTTAAACTTCCCCTGGTTATCCTCCTGGACAAATGAAAAGCAGCTGAGAATGGCAGAAAGAATACATCTTGACCAAATGTCCTCCTATAAGATCCTGGTCCTGGTCGTTGATGCCCATAGGATGTAAGACTAAAGCTGGTGGTCTGTGCCTGTATCCATTAAACATCTCAGAACAGGAGTACTGACCTATGACCTGTTTTCCCTTTTAGATCACTATGGACAGGGATTATTATGGACAGGGAGGACCTGATGCTAGATCAGCACTCCTACTATGAGCTGCTTTGTGGATACGGGCTCAGTTTCCCATAATCTCTGTTGTTTTGAAACACTGTCTGTCACTGTCACAATGTCTGTAATTATGTTATTTTGTCACATATATCAGTTATTTCCCAACTCTTGAATTAAGGAAGTTATGACACAATTTCTGCTTGTCTCGGATCTTTCAGTTACAGTATAAGATTGTTGAAGTCATTTTTCCTGGTCTCCACTAGATGGGGATATAGGTAAAGCTGTGTAAGAGCAGTGACAGAGCAGGGACTAGTGTAATCTGATTTATTATCTGATGCTCATTTTTCTTGTCAGCTAAGGAAATGTGCCACTTGATTTTTTAAGAATAATGTTTCATTTTAATCTTCATTTTTTTTCATCCAATCACTGGGATTACAGTTTTTGTTGTTGAAAGAATAGGGTGTGCTTGTGATTATTTATGTTTCACTGTCTTTAAAGTTGAGTGTTCTTCACTCACTCACTCACTCACTAACTCACTCACTCACTCACTCACTCACTCACTCACTCACTCACTCACTCACTCACTCACTCACTCACTCACTCATTCACTCACTAATTTCTGGAAAAGTTGTCATACATGACTTTGTAACCCTGTAATACAATTGATTTGAACAAATCCAATCATGTCGATAAGGCATCTCTTTTCTACACAGTGAAAGGCCTGATTGGCATGTGGATATGGTCTGTGGTTCTTCAGATGATATGAATGCTTCCAGATCGTTCTGTGGGTTTGAGAGTGAGGGGCCAATCACCAGGGGACAGCAGGGCCGCTCTCTCCAGCCTGCTCTCAGATATGGTCCATCCGCAGGGGGTACCTCCTTCATCAAGGGTACTCTGAGCAGAGCAACATGTGATTAGCATAACCAAAAAAGGTTGAGAACCAATGCCCTACAATCTTAGAAAAAAGCGTTCCAAATGGGTTATTCGGCTGTCCCCATAGGAGAACACTTTTTAGTTCCAGGTAGAACCCTTTTGGGTTCCAGGTAGAACCCTTTTGAGTTCCATGTAGAACCCTCTGTGGAAAGTGTTCTACATGGACTCAAAAGGGTTCTACCTGGAACCAAAAGGGTTCTTCAAAGGGTTCTCCTATGGAGACAGCCGAAGAACGCTTTTAAGGTTCTAGAAATAGCAACTTTTTTCCTATTGTTTCTAAGTGTATCAAAATAGTGCATGATCACCCGTTTTTCAGCTGCTGAGGTTACAGCTGGGGGTCACATCTTGGCTAATGTTGCTAGAGTTCAGACAGATATTTGATACATTTTCTTAGGAGAGAAAATCATGTCCCCTGAAGTAAACTCATTTTAGGTTTGGGAGTATACATCCATCAAACAGGCAAGAGACTTAAAACAACCATTGGACCATAGAGTTCTTTTCTGTGAAATGTCCATGCTCTTCCTTGTCTACCAATGCTTTCAGATTTAAAAATAAAGAAGAGAAAAAACAAAGGACCAGATTCATGATTCACAGTGCATGTGTTACCCAATCAAAGAGCTCCTAAGTGAAACCATGCCCATATTCTTGACAGAGACTCAGGGATCTCTCCTTGCCCAGAAGGAGAGCGTGTAAAGAGCTGAGCACGTTATGGCAGAGATCCATGTTGAAACCTTCAGATCTGGCAATTGGGACACCACCACGCACACACACACACACACACACACACACAGTGAGCGGCTTCAGAGCTCCACTGGGTTCTGACTCAGCAGAAAGATTCACAGGGCCTCACTCTCAAGTTCAACTCAGCAGAGGGAGGAGAAAACTGCCAGTGGAGATGTATACTTAGTTGATCAATGCGTCCATATAACATTACAGAAAACATTACAAAAATCTGTCTGTCTTTCTGTGTGTGTGTGTGTGTGTGTGTGTGTGTGTGTGTGTGTGTGTGTGTGTGTGTGTGTGTGTGTGTGTGTGTGTGTGTGTGTGTGAACATTTGTGCTACAAAACCAGGACATTTTAAAGTTTTCAACTATATTGTGAGTGCAAGGGGATAAAACAAGACAGAACAGAACTGCTGTTCCAAGTAATCTCCAATTTTAGAGTGATTTGCCAGTCAACAATAACAATACAGAAGGAGAGAGAAAGGACTAGCCCGTATAGCAGAATAGGATAAAGGAGAAAGGACTAGCCCATATAGCAGAATAGGAGAAAGGAGAAAGGACTAGCCCGTATAGCAGAATAGGATAAAGGAGAAAGGACTAGCCCATATAGCAGAATAGGAGAAAGGAGAAAGGACTAGCCCGTATAGCAGAATAGGAGAAAGGAGAAAGGACTAGCCCGTATAGCAGAATAGGAGAAAGGAGAAAGGACTAGCCCGTATAGCAGAATAGGATAAAGGACAAAGGACTAGCCTGTATAGCAGAATAGGAGAAAGGGGAAAGGACTAGCCCGTATAGCAGAATAGGATAAAGGGGAAAGGACTAGCCCGTATAGCAGAATGGGAGAAAGGACTAGCCCGTATAGCAGAATGGGAGAAAGGACTAGCCCGTAGAGCAGAATAGGATAAAGGAGAAAGGACTAGTCCGTATAGCAGAATGGGAGAAAGGATAAGCAGGAGAAAGGACTAGCCCGTATAGCAGAATGGGAGAAAGGACTAGCCCGTATAGCAGAATGGGAGAAAGGACTAGCCCGTATAGCAGAATAGGATAAAGGAGAAAAAGGAGCAGAATAGCCCGTATAGCAGAATGGGAGAAAGGACTAGCCCGTATAGCAGAATGGGAGAAAGGACTAGCCCGTATAGCAGAATAGGATAAAGGAGAAAGGACTAGTCCGTATAGCAGAATAGGATAGAGGAGAAAGGACTAGCTCGTATAGCAGAATGGGAGAAAGGAGAAAGGACTAGCCCGTATAGCAGAATAGGAGAAAGGAGAAAGGACTAGCCCGTATAGCAGAATAGCAGAAGCAGAATAGGAGAAAGGACTAGCCTGTATAGCAGAATAGGAGAAAGGAGAAAGGACTAGCCCGTATAGCAGAATAGCAGAATAGGAGAAAGGATAAAGGGGAAAGGACTAGCCCGTATAGCAGAATAGGAGAAAGGGGAAAGGACTAGCCCGTAGAGCAGAATAGGAGAAAGGGGAAAGGACTAGCCCGTAGAGCAGAATAGGATAAAGGGGAAAGGCAGCCCGTATAGCAGAATAGGATAAAGGGAAAGAAAGGAGAAAGGACTAGCCCGTATAGCAGAATAGGAGAAAGAAAGGACTAGCCAGTATAGCAGAATAGGATAAAGGGGAAAGGACTAGCCTGTATAGCAGAATAGGAGAAAGGAGAAAGGACTAGCCCGTATAGCAGTATAGCAGAATAGGAGAAAGGGAAAGGACTAGCCCATTATAGGAGAAGCAGAATAGGAGAAAGGGCTAGCCCGTAGAGCAGAATAGGATAAAGGAGAAAGGACCAGCCAGTATAGCAGAATAGGAGAAAGGAGAAAGGACTAGCCCGTATAGCAGAATAGGAGAAAGGAGAAAGGACTAGCCCGTAGAGCAGAATAGGAGAAAGGGGAAAGGACTAGCCCGTATAGCAGAATACGAGAAAGGGGAAAGGACTAGCCCGTATAGCAGAATAGGATAAAGGGGAAAGGACTAGCCCGTATAGCAGAATAGGATAAAGGGGAAAGGACTAGCCCGTAGAGCAGAATAGGAGAAAGGAGAAAGGACTAGCCCGTATAGCAGAATAGGATAAATGACAAAGGACTAGCCTGTATAGCAGAATAGGAGAAAGGGGAAAGGACTAGCCCGTATAGCAGAATAGGATAAAGGGGAAAGGACTAGCCCGTATAGCAGAATAGGAGAAAGGAGAAAGGACTAACCTGTATAGCAGAATAGGAGAAAGGAAAAAGGACTAGCCCGTATAGCAGAATAGGAGAAAGGAGAAAGGACTAGCCCGTATAGCAGAATAGGAGAAAGGAAAAAGGACTAGCCCGTATAGCAGAATAGGAGAAAGGAGAAAGGACTAGCCCGTATAGCAGAATAGGAGAAAGGAGAAAGGACTAGCCCGTATAGCAGAATAGGAGAAAGGAGAAAGGACTAGCCCGTATAGCAGAATAGGAGAAAGGAGAAAGGACTAGCCCGTAGAGCAGAATAGGAGAAAGGGGAAAGGACTATCCCGTAGAGCAGAATAGGAGAAAGGAGAAAGGGCGAGCCCGTACAGCAGAATAGGAGAAAGGAGAAAGGACTAGCCCGTAGAGCAGAATAGGAGAAAGGGGAAAGGACTAGCCCGTATAGCAGAATAGGAGAAAGGGGAAAGGACTAGCCCGTATAGCAGAATAGGATATAGGAGAAAGGACTAGCCCGTATAGCAGAATAGGATAAAGGGGAAAGGACTAGCCCGTAGAGCAGAATAGGAGAAAGGACTAGTCCGTATTGCAGAATAGGATATAATTTGGGAGACAGGGATGAATAGATTACCATATCACAACCTAATTAGATGTATGAAAGTGATGTATTATAAGATACATTATGGTCCAGTTGGGAACGTTATCCTGAAAGAGGGCTTGTGCTGTTCCTCATGACATGCATGGAAAAACAAAGCCATGAAATATACGGACACTCTACCCTAAATGATTTTGTGTATTTGTTTAGATGAAGCAGCACCACCTAAAATGTTTGGTGATTTAGCCTCTCATCTCACCAGGTTTGGGGAGTAACTGACTATAAGAAAACTGTACCTGTAATCAGTTACGTTACTAGCAAAAATATTGTAATCCGATTCCATATACCTCTTGGATTACTTTTAAATTCAGAAAGGATGTTTGCGAAAAATTACGACACCTTTCTGTTTTCTAATTGACATTCAATTCAGCATTGAAAAAAGGCACAGGTCTAGTTGTGTTCCACCTGAGAGTCTATCCATGAGCCAGAGACCACTTTGATGACACACCAAATGCGTTTGATGGATCCTTTTCGTCGTCTTCTAATGCCTCGTAGCCCTTTCCTGCAGTCAAATGACCAAATCCCCTTCTAGTAGCCTCATGGGTAGAATGTTATTCATATTTTTCATATTTTCATCATTAATAAACATTATTTTTAAAATGGCAGAAATCTGATGTTTCTTTGTCAAATGGAGTTGTTATATTTCAGTCTTCTGTGATGTATAGACCCTTTTCCAGTACACTACATATTGACGTCACGCACAGAGGTGCGCGACTCTGGGCGGCAGTAAGAAAGCCATCACCATCTGCGCCATTCAACATAGCCTAGATTAACTTTTTTTTGTTCTCATACGCTGACAATGTTTTGATTCTTGCTTGAACAGTCGTTAAGATTATATTTGGTTGTGATATTTGCAAAATGTTAGCTAGAATGCTAACGCTCATTGATATAGTCTGTAGCAAAAGCTAGTCTAAGAGCCATTTTACTGGTTGAAGTGTTTTTTAAGTATAATCCAGTTGACTATACTTAAATGATACAAACATTATATTAAGCAGGACATTCATATGAGCCTTAAAATCCAATTATAATCCAAAAGTAGTGTGAAATGCACTCATAAGCAACATGCAAATAGATGCTTTTGTTGCTCGCATTCTATGAGAACTTGTTCTGCCACCAACTTGCGGGCATCGCCCTCATGCGGCACAGAAAGGGGTCTATATAAAGTGTAATATTGGAATGCAAACTCAAAAGGTTATACATATGACATGGTACGTGTCCGTTTTTTGTTGTTACCCATACCCACGTGTGTGAGGTGCATACTTTTGTTTCAAACTAGCTTTGTTTAAGACTACCAAGAAATCCTGATTTAGCCCACTGAAGTAAAAGGTTAAGGGGTAAGAAATCCAAACGTAACTGAAAGTAATCAGATTACATTGCCGAGTTTGGGTAAACCAAAAGTTATGTTACTGATTACAATTTGGACAGGTAACTAGTAGGCTAACAGGTTACATTTAGAAAGTAATCTACCCAACCCTGCCTCTCACCATCATCTCTCGAAAGGTTACAGCAGAAAAGACGGACAGCCATGCTATACATGTATTTACTGAGTGTAGAAGGCCGAAAGTGTGCCTTGCCTGGAAGGCGCTGGCTACATCAGAAACAGACAGTCAGCCATTTACAGTGTGTAGACCTACAGTGTATGCCTCAGCCTTGCTTGGTTTTGGAAAGGGGTTGAGGAGGTGTGGCCTCTAGCGCCTGCCGCCCCCGTAGCCAGAGAGAGTACCCATGACAACCGTAAGGGCCTGCTGGCGACTCCCTGTCTTCGCTGGTCGGTGTTGCCATGGCGACTCCCCGCGGGGCTCCCATGTATCAGCGGGAGGGGCGTCCAGTTGACTAACCCTCTTCCAGCTGGGGAGCAGCAGAGAGGGAGGGGGGGCGGAGAGGGGGGATAGCATGGCAGAGCTGAGAGAGACAGAGAGAACAGCAGAGCTGAGTGAAAGAGTGGGAGAAAGATTGCACAGCACAGCAGAGCAGTGTGTGTGTCGGCCCAGCAGTGCCTGGAGAGCAAGAGACGGTACACCAGAGAGAGTGAGAGACAGAGAATGAGAAACAGAGAGAGAGAGAGGGAGAGAGAGGGGGGGGAGCAAGAAACCAAAACCCCAGGAGGACACACAAGGGTGTTCTGAACTATGAAAACAGGCTCCATCCCTGATTACACACAGACACCCTTAAAACTGCAGTCAGATACTGAATCCAAAATAATGTTGTTGTTTTTTACTGCAGTGTAACTGCAGTTACACTGCAGTATAATTGCAGTTCAACTGCAGTACACTGTAGTTATTCTATAATTACTCCATCCAAAATTGGACAGTCGAATGCAGTTACTGCAGTTTCAAAACTGCAATCTTTCTTTGTAAGGGCAAGGGCTGGCTCCAGGCATAAGCGACATAAGCGGTAGCTTAGGTCCCCCTGCCTCAACACAAAAAGGGGGGGTCTCAATTTAGGCTACTGTTGAGTATGCAGTTACAAAATGTGATTGTGCATAAGCAGTTTTCCTTTTGTTATGTCAGTCAATGACAGTCACTTAATTGTCATTCACAAAAAAAAAATTGATTGGTAAGTTAGTCTAGCCGGCTTTCTAAACTTGTAGTAATCATGGCCAAATGACTGACCCAGTATGTAGGGTACCTGCCCAGGAGCCCTGACTTCCAGAGGGCCCCCAATGATTTTGTAAGCCACTCACACTCAGATATAATTTTAACATGGCATAAGTCATGGCAAAATGTGTAGAATTTCAGGCAATTTGCTTTAAAACTGCATAAGTTGATCTCCACCCACTACAGTACTTACTATAGAATTATGTAGTAAACTGTAGTATACTGTAGAACACTATACTACACACCGTAGTATTCCTCGATCATGTGTAGTATTGAGAATACTACAGTATTATACACACAAAAAACACTGTAGTAAATACTACAGTCCTCAAAAACACTACCTTTTTTAACTATAGTAAATACTACAGTATTTAATTTGCATATATCCTGCCTATTCCCCTCCCTCATATCCCAATTTGTGCAATCTGTAAATACTACAGTATACACCATTCCATAAAAACACTACAGTACTTACTACAGTATAACGTACTACAGTCAGCAAAAACATTACAGTAAATACCACAGTATATTACAGTCCACAAAAGCATTACAGTAATTACTATAGTATATGCTACTCTTTTTTTACTACAGTATTTATATTTGCTACAGTGAATACTACAGTATATTACAGACACTACTTTATAAACTGGGTGGTTCGAGCCCTGAATGCTGATTGGCTGACAACCATGGTATATCAGACTGTATACCATAGGTACGACAAAACATTTATTTTACTGCTCTAATTACGTTGGTAACCAGTTTATAATAGCAATAAGGCGCCTTGTGGGGTTGTGTTATGGCCAATATACCACAGCATAGGGCTGTATCCAGGAATGACGCAAAAGAACAGCCCTTAATCGCAGTATATTGTCCATACCACACCCCCTCGGGCCTTACTGCTTAAGTATACTACAGTGAATACTACAATAAAGTCTGCAAAAACATTACAGTGAATACCATAGTATTCCTACCATGGTATACACTATAGTATTTTTTCATGTGGGGCGCACGCCATGGCACAATGTTTAGAACTGCAGGAAATGTACAGTAAAACTGAGGATGTTCCTCTCTGTCCCAGGGCAAAATGAGTAGAATTGCAGCAAATTCACTTTAAAGGTATTTTTCTTTTTATCTCCGCTGTCAAGAGGGGGGCCACAAAATGTTTTGCCTACCCAACCAAATCTGGTTTAGGGTATCCCAAAAGGCTAGATCCAGCCCTGCACACAGACCTCAACCGACTGTCCTGTAGCTTTAGCCAAAGCTATTCCAAAGACATGCAGTTTATGGCAGGGCTTCTCAAAGTGGGGTCAGAGCTCAAATTCAATTTAAAAAGTAGAATTTAAAAATTATAATATTACTAAAAACAACAGATTAAAATGCATTTTGGAATCCGTGGAATAAGTTTAGAGGGTGTAATAGATGTTATAGAATTGCATGATATTCGCTTTTAAGCTGCAACAACAAAACATCTCTCTTCCACATGACAAAATCTGTAGAATTGCAGGAAATTAGATAGAAAATATATATTTTCTCTCTCCATGGTTCTCAAGAGGCAGGCCTTTCAAATGTTCCTTCCCAGGTTCCGAGACTTGGTTTGTCTGGCTTGTATGCTATGTTTTATTTCTTTTTTATCTCACTTGAGTTGTGTTTTGATTATGAGGGGGTCCCTGATGAATTTGGGGTCCCTGGCCCCAAAATGTTTGAGAACCGTGGTTTATGGCTTTAGCTAAAATAAATAAACAATAGTCAATGACATTTATAACCTAGATTTCCAAAAAATTGTCAAACTAATTATTGCAGTAATTATCTGAGGATTAATATTTGACTGATTCTGCATGTGCTTTAACCAACCTCTGAAACAGATACTGTCTGTACGTTACCCTTCCTCCCCACTCAAACCCGTCTCACTGACAAGCACGGCACATAGGTTTGGGCTGACCCGGGACCCAGGGTAGACTACTCTGTTCACAGATGGTTGTGTTGTTCTGTAGTCGTGTGGTTGGGGAGCCTGTGAAATGGCAACAGTGTGTCCGCTGGCTGGGAAATACACTGAGGCTTTTTCTGCCCTATAATTGCTACAAGCTGTGTCCCCTTGAAGGTCTGTAAACCACTTTTCATGTGTTTTGTGTGTGTGTGTGTGTGTGTGTGTGTGTGTGTGTGTGTGTGTGTGTGTGTGTGTGTGTGTGTGTGTGTGTGTGTGTGTGTGTGTGTGTGTGTGTGTGTGTGTGTGTGTGTGTGTGTGTGCGTGTGTGTGTGTGTGTGTGTGTGTGTGTGTGTGTGTGTGTGTGTGTATGTGTGTGTTGGGTTGGGGGAATTTCTAGTGAACAAGTAGAAATCCATTTGATGTAAATACAGAGTATATAATGTAGGCCTACCTAATTTATGTTAAAAAAAGATATTCAATACAAATCGTGGGTTATTGCATCTTTTAAAGGCAATGTTCACATGTTCACTGCATCTTGCATGTCAGCTCAATCGGAAATTGTCTTTAAAAGCTGTAATGCCTTTAACCTGCGAGCAAATTTATAATATGCCATTAAGCAGAAGCTTTTATCCGAAGCAACAGTCATGCATGCATACATTTTACGTATGGGTAGCCCCAGTGGGAAATGGTCAAACGTATTCTTGCAGTAATTATGTGAGGCTTAGTATTTGACTGTTCATTTGAATGACTTTTTTTGTATAAAGAATATAAATGCCTCATGAGGTTAGTTCAACTAAAAGCTTATTTTCCGGGTAATGTTTGTAAATAAAGTAAATGTAAACAAACTCTATATAGCATCAAAACAGTGTTAGAACTATAATTGTTATATCATCGATGGTCAGTCCTCTGTCTATGAATTGGAGAGAGGTAGAGCCCATTCCTCAGCTTTTTACCGAAACAGGGGCAGAGAGAATGCTTTGTTATTGTTTCAACTACTGATTGTCCTTTAAGCCTTTAAGTACATTTCTTTCTTTTTATTTACCAACAAGAGGTTTTAGTCACGAGGAAAGAACCGTGTACAACAATAAAAGGAACATCTTCAGGACAAATTTCTTTTGGAAAAGCAGAGATAAACTTCCCACAGTAAACATTTTGTTGATGTAAGTGCAGAAAATGTCTTCACTGTTTTTTTGTCTCAATTTCATATAAAAACATATTATTTTCATGATATAAAAAGTGACACAAGGCATTTTTTGTCAGTGTTACGAAAGGCAATGAGCCAAAGACATTCTATACTAATATAAATGAATTATTACAGTTTATTTTCTCTAGTCATTCGTGCGATAATACTTATTCTATCCTACAACTTTGTGACTAGTCTACCTCTACATGTAATAAAGTGTAACTATAATGTGCACCTGTCATGGTAACCTTTGGATTTACAAATCTTAGCATATAAAAAACATTGTTTTTTGACAGAAGTTAGTTTGTTGACACAAAGACACAAACCACTATCCAGACTTATTTATGGAACTCTGAGAAGCACCCTCCCCTGCACAGGTGAACGTTACATATCTTGCAACCAAACACACTCTCATGTCGCAGCCCCTTGTTTGTGCAGTTCCTGCAGCGCCGGGAGCGTTCAGACATGCGGTCCAGTCGGTGCCCGTACTCAATGGGTGAGTCTGCGTGGCGTTTACGTGCCGCCCGCTCCATACCCCTCGCCCCCTGGTAGTCCCCGATGAGCTGCTGTGCCAGGCGGACGCGGAAGTGGCGCTGGGTGAACTGTTTCCCGTTGCAGCCAGCCGGAGGGGCGCCCCCGCGGCTCTCTCGTAGGATGACGTAGGCGTTGACGATGCAGAGGTTGACGTAGAACCACAGGAAGTAGCGCCACCACTTCTTGCAAGGGCGCCCCACCTGGTAACACTCCCTCAGCTGGTCACACAGGTCCACCCCTCTCATGTTCTCCTGGTACAGTAGCAGGGGGAGGGGGTGTGGAACCCCAAAAGACACTCCTCCTCCACCATCACTATCCACCTCCCACTCATGCTGCTGCTGCCTGCCCGGGCTGATACCCACAATCCCCGGTGCCGAGTTGGAAGACAGACAGCTGACCACTTTGGTGTCCCGGGTTACCGTGGCGACAAGGTTGCCGCGCTGGCACTGGTAAAACTCGCCTGGCGACAGCTTGCCGACGTTGCATGGGCGGAGGACCTCAGGGTAACCACGGCGACTGGGCTGGGTGGGGCCGCAGGCGTAGAGGCCATTCCGGAGGAGCCTCTGCATGAGGGGCACAGAGGTGAAGAAGCTGTCCATGAAGATGTGATGGTGCTTCCCCTCCAGACCCCTCACCAGGGACGTCACCACTCTGTAGCCCAGGGCAGCCACCGCCGCCTCCTCGCTGGCCTTGCCCACATAGATCCTGGCACGGTGGCAGTAGCCTGAACGGGAATCACACAGCATCCACACTTTGAGTCCTTTCTTTAGGGGCTTGGAGGGCATGCACTGAGTCGGGGAGAAACTACCTTTCACGGCCACGGCACCCTGGTCGATGGTCAGGCAGCGGTTGGGTGTGTACGAGTCCCACATGGTGTTCTCAACGACGTCCAGCAGAGCACGTATTTTGTAGAGGCCATCATACCCTCGCTCGCCACGCACAGGCTCCGACTCACGGTCGCATAGATGTAGGTTCTGGGTGAGTTTCTCAAAGCGCCTAGCTGTCATAGTCTTTTTAAAGCCTGCATTGCCTATGAAAATGTCACTGGCCCAGTACATGTCAGCATCAGGAAGCTGGTTGATGCCCATAAGAATGTTCAGTCCTATGTAAGCTTTCATCTCTCTCAGGTCAGTGGGATGCCAGTGGGGGTCGGACTTTCCACTCCTCCTTTGCCGATAGAGGGCGTAACTGTTTGTTTGTTCTACCATGTGTTCAAAAAAAGAATCTGGAAAGAGTAACCGGAAATAGTCACGAGTGTCAGCATCGTCCCCCAGCGAATGCTGTGGGCCACTGACAGCGGAGAATGGCTCTATTGAAATTACCTGATCAGGTTCGCCCCAGAAGTCGGGAGAAGTGCAGTCTTCATCCAAGTCATCATCAAAGCTGAAAAAACTCGTGTGCTCCTCCTCCTCCAAATCGGAGAAATCAATATCCGAGTCGTTTGACGTGGTGTCAGAGCAGTTATTGGAGGTAGAATAATAGCACTCCTTCGCGTACTCCTCCTCCTCGTGCTTGATTCCATTGCCAGTGACCAAAATAATATTGCAGCCTCCTTCCGCGATGTAACTGACTGCGTCTGCAGTGTCCTCCGTTGCTGCTGTGCTTTTGAATCCATTCTCCCCCTCCTCGCCGTCCTCCTGTACTTCGTCTTCCTCCTCGTCCGAGTCTGGCTTTCTGAAAGGAATTTCAAACCACTTTACATCGACTGAAAGATTAAGCGGAGAATCTTCACTGTCGGAGACCGTGGTAGTTTCTGTGTCTGCGTTAGTTTCCAAAATAGTAAAAAGCTCTCTCTTTTTTCTTGCCGCCATGTCGGGGTATAGAACTGTCCCTGCATGAGTCTTGTATTTATTTTTTTCGTGGGGAAATAATCCTCAAATCTAACCTTCAATTCAATATGAGCCGAAATGCACTTAGAGACGTCTTCGTAAAACGTGCTGGTCTTTAAACCATGCGGTTTCTATAAGCTTGAATCTCATTGTTTCCGCTCTTCGGTTTTCTACGCTTTGTAGCGCAGTGTGGCCGCAGACGTCAGAAGCTGCATGCATGTCCTGCTTTGTAGGGCGTTTTGCGACTGCAGCTGGTGGGGTTGCTAGTTCGCTAGGCTGGCAGATGGCCGCTTGCTGTTGTAATGCCCGCTGGCATTCGCCACTATCAATAGCAGGATACCCACCTCCGGGGACACGGAGGGAAGGAAAAGAGTGCATGATATAGTTTATGCCTATACAGATTTCCTATTTCTAAATAAACTGTTTTTTTATTGTATAATGAATGAGGAATGTTGAATTTGTAGCCTACATGAATTCACAATCAATGTACACAACACTCACTGAGTGACAACATTGCGTATTTGTAGGCTGTTATTACGCACGCAGTAATGCGCACTAAAATGATTGTTCTCCAAGATATAATTTAGGTACCCTAAATGTCTGATGATGAAGCAGCAGATGGTTCTACACCACATACCCCTCTATGTAGCCTACTAGATCTATCTCATACAGTTATATACTATTAGAATAGTTATCTCAGCCTAATGATGATCTCATTCATTCATAAACATGTTTCCTCGAACGGGTTACTACACGAAACTGCAGTCCCATAGGCTATTTGGGGAATTTAGTCCGTCCCTCTTATATTGTAGGAATGTGGGCAGTCCCTATTTTTCACTCAAGAGGGGAGTATTTGTGTAATGTCAAGTGATGTTTTACCTGGCACTCTTAACTATTAGCTGATGTAAGGTTTAGCCTACTTTCATGTACCTGAGCTGACAGGTACCCATCATTCATCATTTAACACACCATCCTCATACAAGATTAATTATTTCCAGTATTCAATTGAACAAGAATGTTCCTCTGGCCACACCTAAGTACAGTATTACCGGTATGCACTGGTTTCAGCATTGGCTGTGAATACATTACTTTGGGTTAACATTATATTATATGCCATGCAGCCTTGGTGAATTGTTCAGTTTCTGTAGAGTTTTACCACTGTAGTCAGTGTACCGCTAGACTTAATGCAGTATACAACCACGGAAATATGCAAATAGGCTAAAGGTGTAGACTTTCCTCAGGATATCTTACTTTAAAGTCTTTTTAAGTTCTAGTGTGAATGTAGTATTGAGAAGCATGGTTAACAAGATGTCTAACTAAGGTCTCTGGGTTCAGATGAAACCACTCTGGTCTGGTCTATGCCTTGCACACTTGGGAGGAGGCTGCAGCCAAACTCCTATTATGGAGGATGGGGGAAGGGAGCTACAACCATGGCCTGCCTACTATGGTTGAGTGAACACTTGGTCACTGCCTCTGGGCCATGCAGGAAGAACAGGATTTATGGCTGGTTCTTAGCCTACCCTTGCTCACATTCTAGTAGTCTTTGTTTCTGCGGTATCATGTTGCCTAGTCCTCTCTACACTGGTAGAATGTGTTTCCTTATCTGCCCAGAAAGGATTATTTGAGTAGAATTATACTGGTAACCAGTGTGTAGGAAATGGGGGGGGGGGACTGTGGTCCTGTGCTTAGAGATATCCGGACCAAAAATAGAAGTAAGCAAAAAGCCTCCCTCCAGTGTTTCCAGGCCCCTGGAGCACAGAGCTGCAGCAGACCCCTTAGAGACTCCAGCGGTGGGGTGGAGAGACGCTGACCAATAGGGGGTGAGCCACTGTGTGTGTGTGTGTGTGTGTGTGTGTGTGTGTGTGTGTGTGTGTGTGTGTGTGTGTGTGTGTGTGTGTGTGTGTGTGTGTGTGTGTGTGTGTGTGTGTGTGTGTGTAGTGCAGGGATGGACTGGCCATCTGGCACTTTGGGGAAATGCCAGATGGGCTGGTCCATTTTTAGCCTAGTGGGCATGTCTAACTTGTTTTTTTTTGTGCAAAATGATAATTATCTGGCTAATAATGGGGGCCTCAAAGGAAAAATGGTCCGGTGTGTTAGAAATGCCAGGGCTGATATTTGGTCCCAGTCCGCTCCTGGTATAGTGTGTGTGCCTGTGGTGTGGACAACTCAAATACTTGTTTTTTACACAATCTCATAGACAGGATCAGGGCAGTGCATGTGTGGTAGGAGCACAACCACTACAGCCACCGATACAGAGCATTTCCCTCTCACTATTCTTCTCTAATGGAACAGAGCACTCCATCAAGCTCACATATATGAGCTAAGTTTTACATTTTATGAGGAAAGACAATAATAATCAATATCTTTCTGTGGAATTAACAGTTAGAATGTGTGATTGGTACCTAGTAGGTGGCCTGATACATACATGTTCTTAGTCCCTTTGCAATGTCTGGATACATTTTCTCAGTTGCATGAACCGGATTTGTCTTATGTTAGTGCAATGTGCCTTTGAAATGTCATGTTTTTTGTCCTAACAAAAATCATAACATTTCATTTGAATGTTATGTCATAACAGCATCATAGGACTGTCATAAACATAACATAACACATGTCAAAAGATGATAGTAAATTGACAGTAAATAAAAGCCTGTCCCAACCAGTTCACAAAGGTTAAACATAAGCATTTGTCTTTATTATTACTAAAATCAAAAAGTCAAAGAACACAATTTGTTATTTCATGGATACATTTTCAAAGCTGTATATATGGTCATTAGCAATACCATCAGTTTATGCCTACGTCACCATATCAAAGCCCATTGTCATTTAGCCCATTTGAGACTTTTGGCTACATTCCACAAATGTTCCTTGTACTCAGATGATGAAACTGAGGGCCAATTGTGACCTTGAATGACATTCACCTAGTGGCCTTTTCCATTTTGGGAAACAACGACCATACCACCCCCTTGTGGTGGTCTGAGAGAACTGACGTAATTTCCCAAGGAGGAATTTCAGTGCACGTAATGCATAACTATTACAGTACAATAGACTTCTGTTTAGTTATGAATTGGAACATATTTTTTATGACTTTGGGCAGTTGTGTTAGCTATGATCAGCAACACCCTCTCTTCTATAACATACACACATTCAATTCAATTAAAAGGGCTTTATTGGCATGGTAAACATATGTTTATATTGGCAAAGCAAGTGAAACATTCACACACACACACACACACACACACACATACACACACACACACACACACACACACACACACACACACACATACATACATACATATATAACCTGAATTCTCTACATACATCTAAATGGAGAGATGAAGAAATTATGTGATATACATTCATATATACCAGTGTGTCCACAGCTGCACTAATATGGAGACAGGAACAGACTGAGTTTCCCAATATAACCACTGGATGGCGCTAAAGCATTGGCTTTCTTGAGAAAACTTTGGTCAAAATGATGTCATTGCACAATAGCTTGTGAAGAAATGTAGGATTATTGACAGAGAACAACAGTATATGGGTTAGAATTTGTCCTGTAAAGATCTATTTAAAGTATTTTGATTTGTAGACAGTGGTGAATTTCATACCAGTCCAGACTGTCTACTGTGTGTATGAATAGCACTCTTCTCTCAAACCTCTAGACTGAAATCTCAAGATGTAAAACACACACACACGCAGACGCACAGGCACACACCACACACGCACACACACACACACACACACACACACACACACACACACACACACACACACACACACACACACACACACACACACACACACACACACACACACACACACACACACACACACAGGTACACACACACACACACATACACACACACACAGGTACACACATACACACACACACACACACACACACACACACACACACACACACACACACACAAAATATATTGTGTATCTTGGTCTTCAGCTCTGTTTGTGGCCAGGCCATGTGTTTGTCATTATGGTCATTCTGCTAGGACCAGAGCTGATGTACTGGGTCAGACTGGCTTTGGCCAAGATCCCGGCCTGACCCAGCCCACTGTCCCAGTATCTGGTTCTGGATATCACCACATCTAACCAGTGACTAATCCTAATTCCCTAAGCAATCCATCCGTATTAGCCCGTTGATATTCTGCCTCTCCATTTTGTACTGTGGTGATTATTCATTTCTGTCGCTGTTTCAGAGGTTCCCGAACTGAAAAATGTAGGTTCTGCCTATATTCAGAAAATGGAATGGAATTCAATGCATTGAAATTGTTGCATACGGTATATTATAGACTACAGTAATGTAAAATAAAGGAAAGACAGTGTCTGGGGCAGATGAAAGAGAGAGGCTCCTAGTTTCCTTTGGTGTTCAGTGTAGACTCTTCCTGGACCCAGTCTCAGTAGGCGGTCCTAAACTCCTCTTTGACTCCATAAGTAAACATAGCCTAATGAAAAGGAAATCACTGGAAGATTACAGTTCATTAACATGCCATTGACCAGGTTAAGGAGAGGCACCACAGGCTGAAATTACATTTTTTCATCTACTTATCAATTTTGAGATTTTGGGGTATTTTTGTCCTTTACTATTAGTACTTTCAAAAAGTTAACATAAAAATGTCTAGAACTTGATGGAAATGTATATTTCCTTTTAGTTATCATACTACCGTCATCAGAATGTAATTCATTATAACATTTACATAAATCCATAATTTCAAAGCCCACTTCATAGAGAATGTTACAAACTGGACTTTATGGAGTAATTTACTTTGTAGAGATGTTTACGACAGGCATTTGGCAATTGGTAGGCTAAAATTCATTGTACTTGTCTTTACTGTAATTTTCCAGAAGTCAGACTCTTCTCACACACCAACAAAAGAAATTCAGTTTCAGAAGCATCTGCAGTCACATAATTTTGTCTGGTTATTAAATAGAAATATTTTCCAGACTTGAATTGTTGATGTGTGGTCAAATTTGTATTCTTCGGAAACATTTATTTGGAAAAAAGCATTTATCCACAATCTACTCTATACAATTCCAATCTTGGAGGGTCTAAACCAAATGAAACCAGTATTTAGTCTGACTTCACCCAGTGTCCTGAAACATGGATTTGTCGTATATGCAAATTGTGCATATTTAAAAATGGAATCCGTGGTAGTGGGAAACAGCACCACTGGCCACCCCACCAACTGTGTTATTGTGTTTGTTGCCAAGCTAGCGTTGAGCGTTGTGCAGCATGGTAAAACATTTTTGCAGTACATATTCTGTTCTTCTATCGTGCGTGCAATGAGGCGCTGGTGGACAAGACAGTGTTCATTGTTTGCAGTAACTTCTTTGTTGTTGTAATATTGCAAATAGATGTGGCTGTTTCACCATTATTATTCCAGCTTTAATTAGATATTGCCTAATTAGCATATTCTAATACAATATTTCAGAAAAGTTGTAATACAAAAAAGTATTATATTTGTGTCTACATTCAACTGGATCATTGTGATATTACCTTATTAGGGTGTGGTGCCTCGCCTCCAGTTCAGCTGGCCCTTTGCCATCTTGGACTCAACCCTCCCACTTGTATTCTCCCTGTTGGAGAATGGTGAGCCTTCTTCTCTGATACCAGAGTATCAGACAATGTGGTAAAGAGAGGAGGCTGGAATAATACACAGAGAGAGTATCTAGGGGGAAAGTGGGCAAAGATGATCTTTGCATTATTCTACACTTCCTTTCTGGACAAGGGAAGGGAAGTTGTGGTCTTTTGGAGCTGGAGCAACCAAACACCACCTCGTCTTGAAGTGACACTAACTGTATTGAACGTCTCTGTGTGTGTGTGTGTGTGTGTGTGTGTGTGTGTGTGTGTGTGTGTGTGTGTGTGTGTGTGTGTGTGTGTGTGTGTGTGTGTGCGCGTGTGCATGCATGCAGCATGTGTGTAGTAGTCTGCATGGGATGACGGTGTGTGTGTGTGTTTAACACTATACAAACTATGTAGAAACTATCCACCAGTCAGTGTGGTGATGGATTTCTTTGTGGATGAGGATTATCTATATAAAGCAAGAAACTGGCCTCTTACTATGAATGCACTAACTGTAAGTCTCTCTGTATAAGAGCGCCTGCTAAATGACTAAAATGTTCATGTACTGTAGAGATGCAATATGCTACGAGGTGTAGTATGAGGTTTGATACACCATGATCGATTCTCTCTGCGTGAGACTGATAACAACAACTATGTATAGGCACTTAAATGATTCACGTGGAATCAAGTGACATTGTATGTAACTCATATTTTCAATACTTTTCTGAACAAAATAAACCCCAAATTCCAACAAACAAAATCCTTCTACACAGCTATCCATGAAGCCAGCTTATCATGCACCACAGTATACCTTCAAACAGAAAATGGTGATGATATCCATAGAGAAGTTATCCAAGAACAAGGAGTGAAGAACAGGAAGGAGTGAGTTTCCTGTTTTCATTTGATGATAAAACAAAATAACTCCAGTGAGGCTTATAAGGAACTGTATTAACTCCCCCCACTGATTATGAACTTGAGAAATGCTTTTTTTAGTTTTAGTTTTTACAGTGAATCAGTCCCAAGTGAAACTGAAACAAGATCATCCTCCAGTAGTTGTTCCAGGGGGTTTGGTCTCATCTACCTCTGAGGTCCTCTACATTGTTACACCAGAGGAAAAGCTTTTCTGATGCTACCTTGGATTCTAACTATGGTTCTCGACTAAAGGAACAAACTAGATGTGTGAAAGATATCCAGTCACTCTTGGAGAACAGTGGACATTATACAGTATATTGTAATTCCGGCATATACTGTAGCCTTCATTAGCATGCTTGTTGTTACACACAGACGTCCCAGACTCCCCCACATATTCCCATGTAACCAACCCCATATCAAAGCCTTTCCCAGTACCAGACAGTGGAGAATTGTTCAAGGATATGGCTGTTTTTTTTGTCTGATCCATACAGAAGATTTTGTTTATTATGAATGGAATAGTTTTATCATAACAGACAGTAGTTAACAAATAAATAATCAATCTTGAGGTATATCGTCACAGATCCTCCAAAATGTGCCAATCATTTATAAGTAGGCATGAGAAACTTTGTTGATTTAGATTTGAAACACAATATATCTATTGTCTGGTACAATGGATACACCCAAGATGTGACATTTCTTTCATTTATTTCCTCTCCTAAATATCCCTCTGATTTTATTACATTAATAAATCTTGATTGTTAGTTGTAAGGAAATCTCTTAAATTGTTAACATGTTGCCTGTAATTTGGTCCCATTGAGTTGTAGCTGAGAAAAGACAACATTTTGACAGGTGTAAAACATTTATTATTTGCCAATGTTATTTGTTAGCATGTTAATTTGACATCTGCTGTAAACATGCTGAGGCTCAGTGTATCCAAAGGGTGTCTGACATCTTCTTGTTTTAAAACTTAACTCTATCCTTTCTTGATAATGTTGCAGCTCTTTCAAATTCAGGAAGATCCCAGCAGGAATACAATCCAGATGCCAGAACATTCTGATGTGGACACCCCAAAAACACATCACCAATGATCAATTATTCTAATGCATATCTGTGGCTGGTATGGTTTCAGACAACAGTGTCTCCTGTCTTTGATAGTGTTAGTTGTGGGAAGACTGGAGACTCATTCAGAGGGGCCCCTTCCATTCCCCTAGAAAGTAAAGCCTAGTTCTTAAACAATAGCCATACTACATACAGTCTATGAGAAAGCTACTTGTTTTGTCCTTGTTTTGTCCCTGTTTTGTCCCTGTTTTGTCCTTGTTTTGTCCCTGTTTTGTCCCTGTTTTGTCCTTGTTTTGTCCTTGTTTTGTCCTTGTTTTGTCCCTGTTTTGTCCTTGTTTTGCCAAGGTGAAGCATCACAGGTCTAGAAATGTTATGTTGAATGACTTACAAAAAAAATCCCACAAATTGCTCATTTACAGACAGGCCTGCTTTGTAACAGCAAGAAACCTCAACGTATCCTTATCAATTACTGTTTTGGTCACCTTTTAAGGGAACGATTATGGTGAGACACAACATTACTTATGGGAGTACTTAATGTGACCTTATCTGATTGTCGTTTTAGACTCTTTTATGACAAATCTCTGAAAAAGGAATTCCCAATTTCAGATTGGACCAGATCGAGTTTGGGGGGACTGGGACTAAGGGTGTGTATCTGATTGTTCTTTGAAGTGAGTCAGAGAGCATGACAAGCCCAAACTCCTGTACTGCATTAGCAATACTGTCCTGTCAATTAATGATGGATTGATCACTTTATTACTGTGAGAAATTAGGTTAAGTATCTGGGTAAGGCCAGGGGAGATGTTTTTAATGGTTGATTTGCCTTTACTAAGCCCCACCCTAACCACATAGCATGGAGCAGTTAGGTCATGATTGTGGAGAAAAGTTCAGATCCACCACCCCTACCAAACGATCCCACGGTCTAAATGTTGATTTCTCCTCCTGAAAAAGATGTCTTCTTCAAATGCTTCTGGTAGTAAAATGTTAGTCATAAAAAGTGTTAGTCATAAAAGCATAGTCATAAAAAGATAAACCAGCGAAAATGACTAGCAGTTTAAGTCACATTAAACACACATCTAGTAGTTTCTGGTGGTAGTTACAGGCACCTTCCAACCCAGCAACTAGTCTTGATTCTTGACCGTATTTTTGGGGGATTCTACTTTAAATTATTTGAGCTATTACGCTCTCTCTCTCCCTCTCTCTCTCTCTCTCTCTCTCTCTCTCTCTCTCTCTCTCACTCTTTCATTCCCCCCTTCTTCTTTCTGTGAGTAAATCAATAGGCTGTCATCCTGTTAGCACTACCCCCCTCAGGTTTTAGGGGGAGGCTGGAGGAAGAGGCTACATATGGACCTTGTTACTGTCCCATGGGCTTGACGCACACTACATGGGGGAGGATGGGAAGACACCGCCAATGAAGAGCCATGGTTCTATATCCATATCAGACCACTAGCTCAACAGAGTAGGCCTCCACCTCAACATTAGCACCCTCAAATCAACACGATAGAGAGACTCAACTCTCCACAAGCACCAGATCATTAACTTGTGTCTTTCTGGGAATCATGAATGGAGGATGTCATGAATCACGGCAACATTTAATGTCCTCTGCTATTGCCCATAAGTAAGGCCATGAGTTTTTCCTGACCACATCACCTGACCAGGAAACTCAGTCTTGTTAACCAGATCACCTGACCAGTAAACTCAGTCTGGTAAAACTATTCTTCTTTACCATGTCACCTGACCACCCACAGGGCACACATTGGTTGAATCAACACTGTTTCCACATGATTTCAATGAAATGAAGTTGAACCCAAGTGGAATAGACATTGAATTGGCATCTGTGCCTTGTAGGCAGTAAACTCAGTCTGGTAAACCCTTTTCCTGACCACATCACCTGACCAGTAAACTCAGTCTGATAAACCCTTTTCCTGACCACATCACCTGACCAGTAAACTCAGTCTGATAAACCCTTTTCCTGACCACATCCCCTGACCAGTAAACTCAGTCTAGTAAACTATTTTCCTGACCACATAACCTGACCAGAAACTCAGTTTGGTAAAACCTTTTCCCACCACATCACATGACCAGTAAACTCAGCCTGGTAAAATCCTTTTACTGGTCAGGTAACATGGTCAGGGACAACTCTATAACCATAGATCAACATTAAGCATTTGGAGAAAACAATCTGACCAAATGTATTTAATTTTGGTGGGATGGAATGTGGTAGTGTGGTAAACCTTGAAAGACATGTTCCATTTTATGACTAGAGTGTAACAAAGCAAAGATGTAATTTACAAACCTGAAACCTCCATCTGTATTCAACATCTTCACTAGTGAGCATGACTCACCTCAAATGGAGTAAGCTAATGGACTGATGTGTAAATGTCAAGCTAAACAGTCCATATTATGTCCTCAATAAATAAAATAAAAGGAAACAAAAGTTAACCTTCCCTCTGAAAATATTTGTGTGGAGAACAAGCTATATTGCCTTAATGATCTTTAAAGGCACAGAATTTTTGTTCGCTCTAGTTTTACTGACAGCCTTATTTAAAGAAAGTGAGAGATTTATAGCTTAAATTAAACATCTGGTCATATTGCGTAAAAGTCCCCTATAAAATACGGTGTGCAATGTTGTATTTATTTCAGACACATGTCAAACAACACTTCCACTGGGTAAAGGGAGGGAAGAGGCTGTTTGTCATTTAGTAGAGAGATCTTTGATCTGTTCTGTAAGACTAAACAACCTGCTGTTCGGCATGTCCTTCTTTCTTCCCATGAGGGAGGTCAAATGGGGACTAGTATACAAGATAAACAAATAAAGGTGAGGGTTTCCTCCTGGGAAAATACAGGCTTTATATTCTGGGCTGTCGGAGACATTTAGAAGTGTGTCACCTAAGTTTGTTTTCTTTAAAGCCTTGATGGATATCAAATTATACATATCCTATGCAGATGGAGGAACTTCATTTTGAGCCAGTTTGCTACAGCAGGGAAATAATCCTGCAGCAACAGGAAATGTGAATTACCATGTCGATAATAATTCATGGCTATTTTTCTATGGGTTGATAAAAATGTTTGTAAGTGAAAATCAATTCTGAAATTTCAAAGTGGAAATTGCAAACTTCTGAAGCTTTTTTAAACCTCAAATACACTACAAGTTTAACATTTCCTGAAACAGGGTGATCAAACTAAGATCTTATATCTGTATATGCACCAGGTCAAAAAGTCAGCTGTTGTGCAAATCTTCTCAAATGACATAAGGCAAAGTATGGGGATATAGACGGTTCATTGGTCGTCCTGTGCAATCATTTCCTTGTGTGACATTGGGTTGATGGAAAAATTGCATCATACAGTTTGCCCTACATGAACTCTTGCTGAAGTCTCCACTTAAGCTATCACAGTGAATCTAGCCTTTCACGTTCTGGTGTACAGATCTATTACTGGACCTTGCTGCACATAGAAATAAGACCATTTTAAGAGTGTGTTTATAGTACTTGACACATAAGACCTCCTTGAATCCTGTTAATGATTAAAAAAAACACAGGGGAGAGAACAAAAGTGTTTGAAACTGATAGTCCGTAAAGGAAACATAAAATGATTTTGAGAGGTAAATTAAGTTATCTTCGGTTTACGGCACATACTGTCACGACTTCCACCGAAGTCGGCTCCTCTCCTTGTTCGAGAGGCGTTCGGCGATCGACATCACCGGCTTTCTAGCCATCGCCGTTCCATTTTTCATATGTCCATTTGTTTTGTCTTGTCCCATACACACCTGATTTTCATTCCCTAATCACACTGCATGTATTTAGTCCTCTGTTCCCCTCCATGTCTTTGTGTGAAATTGTATTTATGTTATGTGGGTATTGTTACGCGCCATACTTTTTGTCTATGTTCCATGTTTGGGCACATTTATGTACTTTTGTGCTTTCGTTGGACTGGAATAAAAAGTGTGCCTGTTCACTACACTCTGCTCTCCTGCACCTGACTTTGCCTCCAGTACACACCCTTAACACATACACTACCGTTCAAAATTTTGGGTCACTTATAAAGTTACTTGTTTTTTAAAGAAAAAGCTCATTTTTTGTCCATTAAAATAACATAAAATTGATCAGAAAAACATTGTAGACATTGTTAATGTTGTAGATGTCTATTGTAGCTGGAAACGGCTGATTTTTTATGGAATATCTACATAGGCGTACAGAGGCCCATTATCAGCAACCATCACTCCTGTGTTCCAATGGCACGTTGTGTTAGCTAATCCAAGTTTAACTTAAAAACCCAGAGTTGGGGTTCACTGATGTTTTTCTGTTTATATGACCAATGTGGCAGTTAAACAAATCTACGTGCATGTTTATTGTTCATTTCCTGTATAGAAACTGCAGCGAGATGTGGAGAGAGAGACTGTCAGAGACAGATAGAGGGCTGTCTGAGCCAGCTGACCAGGTCTTAGTAACTCTCTGGATTCAACGTAAAATAACATTTTCCAATGTGCAAAAGTCAAGGCCCAGAGGTTACAGTAATTCTGCAGAGTACAGAACAGTTGATCAGGCCTCTTCATTATCTCAGAGTCCTTTAGTTTTTTGCTTCTTTCATAATCATTTACACTTCTCTTTAAATGTTTTGTTATATGAGGATTTTCATTGCATCAGGTTGTAATAAGGATGTTCAGTGAAACAGAAGACGACTGTTGTAGTCACACATGACATTTCAGTCTTTAATTATTGAATCTAGCTAATGGCTTCTGAAAATACTTTGAGCTTGTAACTGTGACATGTCGTCATAACCACATATGACAAGCCAATTAGCAGTTGAATTAATTAAAATGTGTGGCTGTATTTGGGGAACATACACATTATTCACATCGATCAATGAGCCCTTTGATGGTATAGATCTGTGAATAATGCCATTGGTTTGTCTGAACTGCGGAAAGTGAATATATTAATTTTAAAAAGCTAATTGATCATTAGAAACCCATTTTGCAATTATGTTAGCACAGCTAAAAGTGTTGTACTGATTAAAGAAGCAATAAATCTGGCCTTCTTTAGACTAGTTGAGTATCTGGAGCATCAGCATTTATGGGTTCGATTACAGGCTCAAAAACACTGTCAGCTGTGCTAACATAATTGCAAAAGTGTTTTGTAATGATCAATTAGCCTTTTAAAATGATAAACTTGGATTAGCTAACACAACGTGACATTGGAACACAGGAGTGATGGTTGCTGATAATGGGCCTCTACGCCTATGTAGATTTTTCATTAAAAAATCTGCCGTTTCCAACTACAATAGTCATTTACAACATTAATATTGTCTACACTGTATTTCTGATCAATTTGATGTTGTTTTAATGGACAAAAATATATATTATCTTTAAAAAACAAGGACATTTCTAAGTGACGCCAAACTTTTGAATGGTAGTATATATGAATTTGTTTGACGTATTTCATCCTGTATACAGAATATGATTGTTCCACGCAGTGTTGCCTCTCTCTGGGGCCAGGTGTTACGTCACTCTCTCAGGAATGTACTCTGGGGTCAGAGGTCACAGACAGCAGATGGGGATGACCACACAGATAGTGCACACCTGGCAATACAACCCAAATACGATGTTACAATGCCCCAAATGTACAAAGACAATCATTTCATTAAGAATTTTCCTATTTCAATTTCATGTGAAACATTGCCCTAGCAGTCAATTTGTACAGAAAAGGGACATCATTCTTCACTTCACCTGTCAAAACTGAAAAGTTGCTAGTAGTGTTCAAAAGTAGTCTGTTGCAGAAGAGGTAGGTGGTTACAAAGTGAGCCCAGCACATTGAGAGTGAGTCTTGGAGAGATGTCCTTCAGTACGAGACGTGGCAAGAGGGAGCCCCTTCAGTAAGAGACGTCTCACTCTGAGTCATGTCTGAGCGGCTGGGAGGGAACAGAGGAGCTTTTGTACTTCAGTGAGCCTGCAAATAGTATACTCTGCCAAATCTGAGAAAAGCACTCCTCAAACATCAGGAACCATAGCTGCGGGGAGTAGGGGGGCTGTGGCTTCTGATAAATACCCCTGATAAATCACACACACACACATATATATATATATATATTTTCCCTGACCAAATTAGTGTACTATTCCTTTATTACTCCTGTATAAGTGGAGCAAAATACTCGTTGGCAGAGCGGGTTGTAAGATTTGGGAAGGGTATTGGTAAGCTGGTCCTAGATCTGCACCCATAGTACAAACCTATATCCCATCAGATGGAGTACATGTAAGCTGTGTCAGTAGAACCTCCTCCTGTGGCTTGTCATTAACTTAGTCTTGTTTCAGGCAGAACATTTTGACTCCATGTAGCTGTCAATGATGCTGGTGGGGAATCTCCTCCTAAATCTGGAATTCCTCCTGAACCACTCTCTGGTCACCATGTCACATACCAGTCCCACCCATTGGCATGGGGGAATTAATGGTGGTTTGTGGGTTTCACTGAAGCAATAAAGATGCAGATGCTTCATGTTGACAAACAACATTTAGTTGAATTAACAGAGGGTGACAACGTGATACTAAACCACCAAATTAGTGTTGAAGAGACTCAAAGGTCAAACCATATCAGCTTATTACTCATCAATACAAGCACAACCATCCCAATTAATCAGGCTATCACAGTGGGAATTCCCTGGTTTCTTAGGGGCAAAGTAAAGGAGGCAAACCCTAAAGCTCATTCCATCGCACTACTCTAACTCGGAGACGTTACTGTTCTAAGACACAGGAAAACATCCCTTATTCCCCACCTATTTTCCCAGGGTGTCCTGAGCTTTGCTGATAGGATTTAATTGGTCTGTAACTGCCTGAGAACTGGCATCCCTCCATGTCTGACCTGTGACATGCGATCCCAGAATATCCCATGTACACATTTAGGGACAAGGCTTTCAGCCTTTACCTTTGCATCTCACTGCCGTTCATTCATTATGTGTAGAGCTGAATAATCTAGAGCTAAACTATGCAGAAAATTGCTTGGTCTCCTTTGTGGGGCAAAATGTATGTGATTGGAGATAGGTGACTCATCAAACCACTCTAGACTGGACCAGGGGGGGGCTCCTGTGGACTTCCACCTCTCACTGGGAGACTATATGGTGCACAGCTGACACTGAGGGTCCAGGAGCCAGTGTCCATGGCAACCACACATGCATGCACACACAAACACACACACACACACACACCATCCACACACACATCCACGTGTGGCATGACCTTGTGATCTCAACCGATTTGACATCTGACTCCTGACCAGAGAGTTTGTTTGTCCGTCAGAGAGAGGTCACCCTCTCCGGTGGTAGCTGGAGAAACAGGTCATCACCAAAATAAAATAAATAAATAACTAGAGTCTTCTTTTGGGGGGATTTTAGGGTCATTCAAAGCAATGTGACTGACACTTAGATAGAGGTCAGGGGTGTGAGACAGAGTGGGTTTCCTGTGGACTCTCAGAGGGTTTTAATACAAACAATCCTTTCTTCTTGGGTGGTGCAAAAGGCAGTGTAGGAACTTCTTGAATGTGTTTTGTTTGTGCTTATGTCTTCACTTTCATTCCAATGATCAGTCTTCCTAGGGCCTATTTAAGCAATAAGGCATGAGGGGGTGTGATATATGGCCAACTACCACGGCTAAGGACTGTTCTTATGCACGACTCAATGCGGAGTGCCTGGATACAACCATTAGCCGTGGTATATTGGCCATATACCACAAACCCCCAAGGTGACTTATTGCTTTTATAAACTGGTTACCAATGTAATTAGAGCAGTAAAAATACATGTTTTGTCATACCCGTGGTATACGGTCTGATATACCACAGCTATCAGCCAATCAGTATTCACGGCTCAAACCACCCAGTTTATAATCACAAATAGAAAAGATAATTAATGTTTTCGTGTCTAAATGGGAAGAAAAGATGTGATGTCATAATGATGATCGTTCTCTGACAGACTTATTAGATGAATCAATGTGTTTTGTATTTTTCATTAATAACTAGTGCTGTTTTGGAGATACACTACATAGCCACAAGTATGTGGACATACACTCACATGAGTAGATTCGGCTATTTCAGCCACACTCGTTGCTGACAGGTGTATAAAATCGAGCACACAGTCACACTATCTCCATAGACAAACATTGGCAGTAGAATGGCCCGTACTAAGTTCATCAAATTTCTGCCCTGATAGAGCTAACCCGGTCAACTGTAAGTGCAGTTATTGTGAAGTGGAAACGTCTAGGAGCAACAACGGCTCAGCCACACAAGCTCACAGAACGCCAGGTGCTGAATGGCGTAGTGCATAAAAATAGTTTGTCCTCGGTTGCAACACTCACTACCGAGTTCCAAACTGTCTCTGGAATCAACGTCAGCACAAGAGCTGTTATTTGGATACTTCATAAAATGGGTTTCCATGGCCGAGCAGCCGCACACAAGCATAAGATCACCTTGCGCAATGCCAAGCGTCAGGTGTAGTGGTGTAAAGCCCATTGCAACTGGACTGATGAATCACACTTTACCATCTGGCAGTCCGATGGACGAATCTGGGTTTGGCAGATGTCAGGAGAACACTACCTGCCTGAATGCATATTGCCAACTATAAAGTTTGATGGAGGAGGAATAATGGTCTGGGGCTGTTTTTCATGGTTCAGGCCCCTTAGTTCCAGTGAAGGGAAATCTTAACACTACAGCATGCAATGACATTCTAGACGATTCTGTGCTTCCAACTTTGTTGCAACAGTTGGGGCACAAAGTGAGGTCCAAAAATGGTTTGTTGAGATCACTGTGGAAGAACTTGACTGGCCCGTGCAGAACCCTGACCTCAACCTCATCGTACACCTTCGGGATGAATTGGAACGCTGACTGCGATCCAGGTCTAATCGCCCAACATCAGTGCCCGACCTCACTAATGCTCTTGTGGATGAATGGAAGCAAGTCCCTGCAGCAATGTTCCAACATCTAGTGGAAAGCCTTCCCAGAAGAGTGGAGGCTGTTATAGCAGCAAAGGGGGGACCAACTCTATATTAATGCCCACGATTTTGGAATGAGATGTTGGACTTTTGGCCATGTAGTGAAGTTACCCACCAGAGGAGAACCTGGGTTTCCAGCATCGTCTAATGTGTTGCTCTCCAATAACTTCTAAACCCAGAGTCGGGGTTCACTGATGTTTTTCTGTTTATATGACCAATGTGGCAGTTAAGAAATCTACGTGCATGTTTATTGTTCATTTCCTGTATAGAAACTGCAGCGAGATGTGGAGAGAGAGACTGTCAGAGACAGATAGAGGGCTGTATGAGCCAGCTGGCCAGGTCTTAGTAACTCTCTGGATTCAACATAAAATAACATTTTCCAATGTGCAAAAGTCAAGGCCCAGAGGTTACAGTAATTCTGCAGAGTACAGAACAGTATATCAGGCCTCTTCAGTATCTCACAGTCCTTTAGTTTTTTGCTTCTTTCATAATCATTTACACTTCTCTTTAAATGTTTTGGTACAGCAGATCAATGTTGTAGTCACACATGACATTTCAGTCTTTACTTATTGAATCTAGCTAATGGCTTCTGAAAATACTTTGAGCTTGTAACTGTGACATGTCGTCATAACCACATATGACAAGCCAATTAGCAGTTGAATTAATTAAAATGTGTGGCTGTATTTGGGGAACATACACATTATTCACATCGATCAATGAGCCCTTTGATGGTATAGATCTGTGAATAATGCCGTTGGTTTGTCTGAACTGTGGAAAGTGAATATATTAGTGTTGAAGTACAGAAAATGTTGTATCTAATAAAATAAAACCAAATCCTACTCAGCCTAATGAGTGTAATATTGAAAGGATGGGTTACCTTCCATCTTTGGTCTCTAATATGTAAACCATCTGTTCCATTGATACAATCATAAGCAGCCAAATATCCTGGAAACACTTCAGCATCGACATGGACATAAAGCATGTTTTTTTAACAGGGGTACAGTCCACTACACTGAGATCCATGTACTGACCTGTTCACCGGACGTGCCACCGTTTCCAGACCTGCTGTTTGCAACTCTCTAGAGACTCTTAATGATCGGCTATGAAAAGCCAACTGACATTTACTCCTGAGGTGCTGACCTGTTGCACCCTCGACAACTACTGTGATTATTATTATTTAACCATGCTGGTCATTTATGAACATTTGAACATCTTGGCCATGTTCTGTTATAATCTCCACCCGGCACAGCCAGAAGAGGACTGGCCACCCCTCATAGCCTGGTTCCTCTCTAAGTTTCTTCCTAGGTTTTGGCCTTTCTAGGGAGTTTTTCCTAGCCACCGTGCTTCTAGGTTTCTATCTGCATGAGTTATGAAGTTAGTTATTACATATTGGCTTAACAGAGGATACCCACTATATCTGCAAGGGGTGATGGTTGCACAACAAATGGGGAGACGTCCAGTTCTTGACATAACGTGGTTACAAATCCTGGTTTCAATTGAAAGAGTTGGGACCTCTTGTGCTGTCAGTGTTGTGTTACGCCATTGGTTATGCGTTTATTGTATCAGTGCCATCGGTCTATTGGATTGGACAGAGACTAAAGATGTGGAGAGAAAACAAAGAAACAAACAAAGCAAACATCTACCATCTCAGAAAACCTTTCACATGTCACTAAGATACCATTGAATTGCTTATAATACTTAAATAGTGTAAGCCTTTGCTGTAAGCTCATTCAACAATAATTATTTGTTTCCTACAGGGAATTCATTTTGTTGATGGATGATCTTTTGGACTGCTGTACTTTTCTATTAGTTGGTCAAATAACTTTGGTAAAGACAACTAAAAACCTGTAATGAAGCAGTCACGAGTTATTAACAAGTATTACTGTAAATCCTATTTTGTCATTGAAGAGTTAACTACAGCTGTCATAAGGTCACTGTACATGTTATGTTATGCTACTGTAGTGACCCGCACAGACAACTGTGTGTTATGCTATTTAGTTGGTTGTGTTGTACTTACCAGTACTCAGTGTACGTGGGGTCTGACATGCCAATCAACCTGCTATCTGCCAATCACGGGAATGCCTGGAACGTTCTGATGCCGGGCATCCTGGTGGTTGGTGGAGTGGCGTGGGGGTGGTTTGGCAGAGGGATGGGGCATTGCAAGTTAAGACCATGTTTAGCCATTGTTCTCTCTCTTACGTCTGGTCCTCAAAAGAGAATGTCACGGTTGTTTCATAGGGTATTATTTGGCGTGGGCTACGGCCAAACAGTAGCCTGTGTGGAGTTGGGTTAATAAACCGTAAATTCGTGAACTCAATCCTCTGGCTGGACAATTGTTCCTTTATGATCTAGCCAGGTCATTACATTGGTGTCAGAAGTAAAAACATAGATAAAAGTTAGCCAGCTAGCTAGCTGATTACTGTGGCTAGCTAATGTATGTGAGAAAGGGGGTTGAAAATGCTTCGAGGGAATCTGAAAGTGAAGGTGGAGGTAGGGGAAGATTATGGCCAAAGAAGTGCATGTGCATGGATGTCAGAGGATCTGGCTGAGGAGATCGCCAGGGCATCATAGCACAGAGGCCGCTTGAGAGAGACTGCTAGAATGATGCTGGCTGAAGCAGGCATGAGTGCTTCGTCGACTGTGCTTCGCACGGATTCTGGTGGGCGGACCGAAGGGGTGACCTCGATGCTGCTGGACGAGGAATCTGGGGCTCAGGATGTAAACAAACATGGCGGTGCCCAGTTCCTGGCTGCGTCCGTATCTGTTAAGACCCCGAAGTATTCCAGTAAGGCGGATTGGGAAGTTTTTCATGCTCAGTTTGAACTGTTAGCTCATTTAGGGGGCGGTCGGATGAAGAAAGGGCACTGCAGTCGGCTTTATGCCTCACGGATGATGCTCTGGCCTGTTTGATATTGATTAGCCCCGAGGACAGACATGATTATGGTGCTTTAGTGGGAGCACTGGGGAGGCGCTTTGGACAGTGTGTACAGCCCGGGCTGCTGCGCTCCGAACTGAGTAATAGACGCATGAAGCCTGGAGAGCCACTACGGGTGCTAACTAATGACATTGAGAGTCTCTCTCGGCAGACATATGCTCACATGCCCCCTTACGTGCAGAGCGAGCTAGTACGAGACCAGTTCATACAGGCGCTCTCTCCTACGGAGCTGCACATACAGACCCAGCTGGCTCATCCTGAGTCATAGCAGATAGCCTTGGAGATGGCTTTAGAGAGGGAGTTTGTGTGGGCTGGGACTTCAGCTGGGGCTCCTGTGGGGGTGCAAGTAGACAGACCCACTGTGCAGGCAGGGGGGCAGAGCAGCCCAGAGCCAGAAAAGCCTGCATGGGTGGCTGAAATGAATGAACTAATTCGTGCTGTGTCGCTACAGGCGGCACGAAACACACATCCTGGTCCCAGTGTCTGCTAGGGGTGTGGCCATTGCCCCATGTCCCCCAGAGCTCAGGGAAACAGCTTGGGGTCTGCATAGACAGGGCAGTGCGGACCTCTGGCTCTTTTTCCCAACCACCACCATCTTCAGGAGCCCCCTGACATGGATGGGGGAGCAAGGCTCCACATTCTCCAGAAACAGAAGAGAGCAAGCGGATGGAACCTGTTGTTGTGTTGGGCCAGACCTGTGTTGGGGACTTTTGTCATGTCCCTGTTACTGTGGAGGGGGTGGACACTGGGTCCACAGTAACCCTGGTGAGGCCAGATATTGTGTCAGGTTGGACTCAGTTTGAGCCCACACTGTGCAGCTCCGCACAGTCACAGGTGAGCTGGCACCATGAAAGGGAAGGGAATAATGACTCTGACAGTAGGGGTCAGGACTGTGCATCATCCAGTGAGGGTGGCAGCTGTGCAGGACACTTGTATTCTGGGGTTGGACTTTCTTAGGAGCACAGGCTGCCAGTTAGACCTAAATGGGGGCACACTGAGCTCCCAGGGAGGGCCAGCAGTCACCATGCTCCCCCCCCCTAATGCCACATTCACACAACCCAACAACCCCTTTACTCCAACAGTTAAAGCAGCAGAGGCTCATGGCTGCCCCCCCTCCCCCACATCTGTGTGTGACTTTTCCCCAGCCCCTCTGTCACCTACAGCTGTGTGTTACATTCCCCAGATACTTCCACGACACATCCTTCCGTGAGCCCGGGCTGCGCCCCCCCAGCCCAGCTCCCCAAGATAGGAGTGGAGAGGACACTGTCTGCAGTGAGGGAGATATGGGGGAGGAACTGTGTTGGTTTTGACACCGAGCAGCAGTTGTTGTGGCAGTTGCTGTTTGAATTCAGAGACAGCTTTGCGCTGAGTGAGGAAGAGGTGGATCAGACTCATCTGGTGCAGCATGAGATCCACACAGGTGATGCTAGGCATTAAGATGCGTCCCCGCCGTATCCCGCTGGCACGCCAGGAGGCAGCAGACAAGGCTGTGTTGGAGATACATCAGGCAGACTTCAGCGAGCCTTCAGACAGCCCCTGGGTGGTGCCAGTCGTCATGGTTCCTAAGAAGGGGGGCAAGCTGAGGTTCTGTGCAGAATATAGGCGGCTGAATGAGGTAACCAGGAGGGACTCATACCTCATACCACATATCGATGAGTTGCTGGACCTGGTTAGGGGGTCCTCCTGGTTCTCCTCACTAGACCTACGCAGTGGCTAATGGCAGGTGCCCCTCTCCCCAGAGGCCAGAGCCAAAACGGCGTTCTCCACTAACAGAGGACACTGGCAGATGAAGAATCCTGTGCTTTGGCCTGTGCATCACTGCAGCTACTTTTGTGTGTTTGATGGACAGGGTGCTGGATTGCAGTGTCTGGAATACCTCAACGACATCCTGGCCAATGGCAGCTCCTTCCAGTCAGCGCTGGGGACGCTACGGCATGTGCTGGAGAGGGTGGTTGCTGCAGGCCTGAACCTCCACTCCGAGAAGTAAGTGTCACTTCATGAGGAGAGAGGTGTCCTTCTTGGGGCACCGAGTGGGGAAGGAGGATATCAGCACCATGAAGGACAAGGTGGGGGCTGTCCGAGACTGGCCCACCCCCACCGACCAGCATCAGCTGAAGAGCTTCCTGGGCCTGGCCTCGTACTACAGGAGGTTTGTACAGGGCTCCGCAAGCATCCCTTGCTCTCCTGAACCGCCTGCTGACAAAGGACAAGGCCTTCACTTGGACAGTGGAGTGCGAGGAGGCCTTCAACACCCTCAAACATGCACTGATCGAGGCCCCTGTGCTCGCCCCCCCTGACCTCACCTTGCCCTTTATCCTGGACACAACGTGAGCAATGTGGGCATGGGTGGGGTACTGGCCTGAGGTGAGGCCATCGGGGGAGAGAGTGGTGGTGCAAAACATTTGACAAACATGAGCGCCGCTGCTGTGTCACCCGACTCCTAGCTATTGTGACTTCCATCAAACACATCAAGTACTACCTTGGTGACCTGTCCTTTACTGTAAGGACTGAGCACTCTGCTCTCCAGTGGCTCATGTCTTTCAGAGAGCCAGATGGGCATGTGGCATGCTGGTTGGAGGAGCTTCAGCCGTACGACTTCGCAGTGGGCACAGGGCAGGGGCACGCCCCTCTAATGCCGATGCAATGTCCCGTCGGCCCTGTACTGCAGACAGTTGCCACCACTGTGAGCGGAGAGAGGGATGGGAGAGAGAGCTGTGTGCAGAGGAGGGGGTCTGTGCCACAGTGTGTCGGGCGTGCGGGACTGTCTGTTGTGAGCTGCAGACTGAATGGGCGCAGCAGCAGGGACGGGACACAGACCAACAGCCAGTGTTACAGTGGGTAGAGGCGAAGCTGAGGGCATCATAGGAAGAGGTGGCAGCGCTTTCACTTGCGACTAAAGGGTTGTGGTCAAAGTTTGAGAGACTGCGGCTGGCTGATGGCATACTACAGCGGGCATAGAAGGAGTCAGCTATGGGAGAGGATAGGTGGCAGGTGGTGGTCCCAAAAGGATTGCGGGAGGCTGTGCTCCAGAGCACTCATGGGTGGTTGGGGACTGGACACTTTGGGGTCACAAATACACTCTGCCGCCTCCATCAGGGCTTTTACTGGGGGCAGCACAAGAGGAATGTGGAGGACTTTTGCAGCCGATGTGACAACTGCACAGCGGGAAAGGGCCCTCCAGGCCGCTCTCATGCTCAGCTCCATCAGTTCCCAGTGGGGGCTCCCATGGAGAGGGTGTGAGTGAATGTATTTGGGCTGTTCCCCACCACAGACAGTGGAAACCGCTGGATGCTCACGGCCATGTACTATTTCGCAAAATGACCCGAGGCCTATATTCTGCCTGACCAGGAGGCAGAGACCATCGTCGATGCCCTGACAGTGGGGATGTTCAGCAGGTTTGGAGCTGCGGAGTGCATCCACAGCGACCAAGGCAGAAACTTTGAATCCTGTGTGTTCGCCACCATGTGTGAGAGGCTGGGTATGTCCCGCACTACTACTCTCCATCCTCAAAGTGATGGCCTTGTGGACGCTTCAACAA
Organism: Oncorhynchus tshawytscha; assembly: GCF_018296145.1. Lineage (NCBI taxonomy): Eukaryota > Metazoa > Chordata > Actinopteri > Salmoniformes > Salmonidae > Oncorhynchus > Oncorhynchus tshawytscha. The sequence goes on from NC_056432.1 coordinate 14,903,620, forward strand.
AAGCTTGGACAGCAGCTAGCCATCGTCTCTGCAAAACACCAGCATGACTGGGACAAGCATCTGCCTATGGTCCTCATGGAATGCGCAGCCTTGCGAGGGTTAACACGTGTAACTGTCTTGCTCACGTCGGCCACAGAGAAGGAGAGCCCACAGTCCTTGGTAGCGGGCTGGGTCCGTGGCACTGTGTTTTCCTCAAAGCGGGCGAAGAAGGTGTTTAACTTGTCCGGAAGCAAGACGTCAGTTGATTGCCTTACGGAGGGCTATTTCATAGCATATTAGGGGATTTTACGCAGCAGGTTAGGAAAATTAAGTTTAGGTTAGGAAAAATGTTAGTGTTAGCTAAAATCCCCAAATATGACTTTTTACAATAATTTGACCAAAGTTGGATCCCTTTAAGCCAGGACCCCTTTTCAGCCGAGACTACATGGTTGCTTCAAGGCGTGGTCATTTTTATTGATCTGTTGTCAGTGTCAGTAGAGTAGGCCTAGACGACCATCGGATTAAAAAAGTCTGCTAATGTCTCCAGTCATATAAATGGTAGTAGAATTGCATGATTTTTAAAAATCAAAGACCAAATTTTTCCTGTGCAAAGGAAAGAAGCATCTCTGATATAGCCTATAAACCTATCCCACTATGCGATTATTAATAGCCTAAATTATCACCATCCAATCTACTTATCACATTAGGAATAGTAGGCTTACATTAGTCAGCAAATGCGATGATAGATGCAATCCTTGGTTATAAAGGGGCATTTTTATGGTGACATTTGTTTTCTCCCCAAAACTTGAAATTCAAGGGTAGCCACTCGGCTGTTGTTGTCAGACAAATTAATGCGGTGGACTTCCAACATGGCCTCCAGGAGGCATTCGCTGTACGTCAACAGCAAGCCCTCTTTTGTCTGGACACGTTCCCTCTCCATGTAAAATTCACAAGAGAAATGATGTTTCTGAGGTCGGAATGGCAGATAGTGAGGCTTATCGAAATTCTAAAGTGAAACAATGTTTCTGAGGTCGGACAGGAAGATAGCAAGGCTTATCGAAATTCTAAAGTGAAACAATGTTTCCGAGGTCGGACAGGCAGATAGTGAGTCTTATTTGTAATATTAGCCCCCGCTGTACCAAACCAAATACTAGAGTGGAAGCAAGGGGAAATAAGGTGATTTGGACAGCAACATGACCATTATATTCTTGAGACGCAGTGATAATTTTCACAGGCATAGTGACGTGCCTGTAATGGCCAATACGGCAAGGCTTGGAAGGCTGCTTGACCAATCAGCATCCAAACAAGCAGCTTTATACATTTCCCTAAGATACTAACAATAATCTTGTGTCTTTATGTCTGGTGACATAAACAAGCATTTCCTACATGTAAGTGTACTTTTCTTTAGATAAATACCCTATTGAATGCTTTTATTGCCAAACAAAACCCCCCAAAATACAACAATGTACCAAGAGTGTACAAAGCTGTCATCAAGGCAAAAGGTGGCTACTTTGAAGAATCTCAAATATAAAATATATTTTGATTTGTTTAACACTTTTTTGGTTACTACATGATTCCATATGTGTTAATTCATAGTTTGATATCTTCACTATTATTCTACAATGTAGAAAATAGTAAAAAATAAAGAAAAACCCTTGAATGAGTATGTGTCCAAATTTTTGACTGGTACTGTATGTGATTGTCTAATTACATTTATGTCAATAAATTATACCATGACCAGTCAAATCAGTTAACATTTCACTGAATATCAGCATCGCACGTAGTTTGTGGTATTATGTTTCTGTGAGATTATTGATCAATATGCACTGTGTGAAAGGGACCATTGTTTTGCTTCCAAGAAGAAAAGCCTGGACTGAAATGACCTTGTTCTGTGAAAGCTCGAAGAAACAGGGGACTTGGATGGAGTAGAAGAAAGTGTGGAGAGCAGTCATTGAGCAAGTGTCCTTAGAGACCTGTGCACCACTCTCTCTCTCTCTCTCTCTCTCTCTCTCTCTCTCTCTCTCTCTCTCTCTCTCTCTCTCTGTCTCTCTCTCTCTCTCTCTCTCTCTCTCTCTCTCTGTCTCTCTCTCTGTCTGTCTCTCTCTCTGTCTGTCTCTCTCTCTGTCTCTCTCTCTCTCTGTCTCTCTCTCTCTCTCTCTCTCTCTCTCTCTCTCTCTGTCTCTCTCTCTGTCTCTCTCTCTCTGTCTCTCTCTCTCTCTGTCTCTCTCTCTCTCTCTCTCTCTCTGTCTCTCTCTCTCTCTCTGTCTCTCTCCTCCCTCCTCACACCAGCCGGGGATATCAATTTAATGTTGAGAGTTAAAATAGTAGAATACACCAGGTGAAATTTCGAAATTTCACTTGTTATATCAGTCACTGACATTCACTCAATTAGCCTGTGTCATCTAGAAATGATTAGACTGGTAACTGAAAAAGTGTGTGCGAGCAAGGAGGCTACAAAACCTGACTCAGTTACACCAGCTCTGCCAGGAGGAATGGGCCAAAACTCACCCAACTTATTGTGGGAAGCTTGTGGAAGGCTACCCAAAACGTTTGACCTAAGGTAAGCAATTTAAAGGCAATGCTACCAAATATGAATTGAGTGTATGTAAACTTCTGGGAATGTGATTAAAGAAATAAAAGCTGAAATAAATCATTCTCTCTACTATTATTCTGATATTCCACATTCTTAAAATAAGGTGGTGATCCTAACTGACCTAAGACAAGGAATTTTTACTAGGATTAAACGTCAATAATTGTGAAAAACTAAGTTTAAATGTATTTGGCTAAGATGTGTGTAAACTTCCTACTTCAGCTTGATATTTTAAACCAAATACTTTTAGACTTTTACTCAAGTAGTAATTTACTGGGTGACTTTCACTTTTACTTGAGTCATTTTCCATAAAGTTATCTCTACTTTCACTCAAGTATGACATTTGGATACGTTTTCCACCACTGGTGGGAAGAACCTGAAGAGAAAGTCAGAGTATCTAAATGGAGATGGTTGTTATCATTGATCAGCTGGCTCCACCCAAGTTGAGTGAGCATATGATTGAGCATGTTGTGTTGTTCCCTGAGCTGACATTGTTTATACAGTATAGAAGGTCTGACGGATGAGGCCAGAAAGGCAAGAAAGACAGACATCCCTTGATCTGACTTACTCCAGCAGCTTTCTCCAAGCTCATGTTTGGAACCCTGCCTGCTGGACTCGGGTGTCTATCTCAAGTGCCTGAGTGGAAACACTCTTCAGGCCTCCTGGAAGGGAGACAGAAACTTTGAGCACTGGCAGTGAGGTAATTTACACAAGATTACTTATTTTCTGTGTCATTATCATACAGAACGCATCACAAAGCAAGTTTCCATGGACCCAGGTTTATTTGGCAAAAACAATGTTGCAAAAACAATCAATGCAACGTGTAATGAGCATGGAATTCAATAGGGTGCTCTTGACACAACGCCTGTTTTTGCATGCACAGCGCCATTGAGGACTTTCGACCATTTTAAAGTAGTCAATTGGGCGGGACATCCTGAAGGATCTCAGCAGGAGAGCTCAGACAATGAATGTGCTCCTGAGTCCTGAGAAAACATTCTATAACTGCAGGTGGCAGTAAATCAACAACCTTGGCTTTGTTGCCTGTTCAGACAACAGACCTCAGGTGGTAGTATGCACCCACCATAATGGCAAAGATGTGCCCTCTATCCAACTCCATCGGCCTAAGATGTCTGAAGGTGAATCGAGCAGAAACCCCAGCAAGGGTTTGTCTGAGAGGCCATCCTCGTTAAAAAGTGATGCCCATGTATATATCTGGCCATCGCCCTGCCCCACTTTCACTAAGCAACTATAGATCAGGTAGGCTGACCTACTAAACCCAACACCACCCTGTAGAGATACAATTGAAACAATGTGGGTGGTGGGAGGACCAGTGGAAGATGAAACACTTTGTTTCAAAGAGGATAAAGTTACTGATAGTCCCGCCTGTAAAACTTCAATAGGCTTGTGGTCGGTCTTAAAATGGAAAATGTGATTGGATGGCACTAATAAAACATCCTATCCTGTATAACACTCTGTGAGCTACTTTAGTGTCATTTAAGGCTTCTGTCAGGAGTTGAGGATACACAGACACTGCTCTCTGTAAGCCTGAAGTTGTTACATTTTACTCGTAATTGTTCTGTGTCAAACTTGGTCTACACACTTTGAAAGCGTTGTACCTTTGGCTAGTGCAACTGTGTTCTAAGGGGTTGTAATAATATCTTCCCACTTGGCATAGACGTCAATTCAACATCTATTCGACATTGGTTCAATGTAATTTCTTTGAAATTATGTGGAGACTATGTTGATTCAAACAGTGTCTGCCCAGTGGGTTATTATGTTCATTGTGGTGGAATGATCTCTTCAATCTGTCTTTTCTGCTAATGCAGTGGATTGCGATGCAAACCAAATCAAAACATGTCAACACCCTCTAATTAGCAATCAGAGTTGGCAAAATAGTTGACTTGCTTTGTCTAATTTACACAAGACCGGGCTTTGGTTGTGCTCCCTCGTTAGCATGGCATGTTAACTTAACATGTTTGGTCCACAATTGCTAGGAAACACCAGTGCCTGTCCAAATCATTCCCCTCCAGATGCATTTTCCCCTGTCATTTCAACCACAATAATTAGTTGCCTTTTGTTGTATCTCTATCATTCTATTATCTGACAGCCTATCATATGGAGTCAAGGCTGTAATGGAACTCATTGTGTCAATGCTATGGCAACAGGCACCCAGGAGAAAAAGGTTCTAAGAGTCCCCTTCTGTTCGATCAAAGGTCTAATTGGCTGTCAGGGATTCCATTTGTCCCATAACATGTTGCATTGTAGAGCACAGACCTGTAACTGCAAGGAACAGGCTTGGAGTGAATGGCCATTTGGGACATACCCCTTTGATGTGGTAAGAGTTAGTTACTGAATCCAGTTACTGAGTTAGTTACTGAATCCAGTTACTGAGTTAGTTACTGAATCCAGTTACTGAGTTAGTTACTGAATCCAGTTACTGAGTTAGTTACTGAATCCAGTAACTGAGTTAGTTACTGAATCCAGTTACTGAGTTAGTTACTGAATCCAGTTACTGAGTTAGTTACTGAATCCAGTTACTGAGTTAGTTACTGAATCCAGTTACTGAGTTAGTTACTGAGTTAGTTACTGAATCCAGTTACTGAGTTAGTTACTGAATCAAGTTACTGAGTTAGTTACTGAATCCAGTTACTGAGTTAGTTACTGAGTTAGTTACTGAATCCAGTTACTGAGTTTGTTACTGAATCCAGTTACTGAGTTAGTTACTGAGTTTGTTACTGAATCCAGTTACTGAGTTAGTTACTGAGTTAGTTACTGAATCCAGTTACTGAGTTTGTTACTGAATCCAGTTACTGAGTTAGTTACTGAATCCAGTTACTGGGTTAGTTACTGAATCCAGTTACTGAGTTAGTTACTGAGTTAGTTACTGAATCCAGTTACTGAGTTAGTTACTGGGTTAGTTACTGAATCCAGTTACTGAGTTAGTTACTGGGTTAGTTACTGAATCCAGTTACTGAGTTAGTTACTGAATCCAGGTACTGAGTTAGTTACTGAATCCAGGTACTGAGTTAGTTACTGAGTTAGTTACTGAATCCAGTATCTGAGTTAGTTAATGAATCCAGTTACTGAGTTAGTTACTGAATCCAGTTACTGGGTTAGTTACTGAATCCAGTTACTGAGTTAGTTACTGAATCCAGTTACTGAGTTAGTTACTGTCTAACACTTAGACAGAAATGGATTCATAAAAATACACAACATAACACCCACTGCAGAATGAGGGTCATGGATTATTGGAAGGGAACATGTGATAGAATATGAAAACATAAAACATAAAAGAAGGTAGGTAGTAGACTCTGTAGCTACACTCTAAAAAATGAGAGGTTCAACAAGGGTTCTTCTAAGATCCTCAAAGTTCTTAGAAGAACCTCAGGGTTCTTGGCACTGAATGTTGTCCCCAAAAGGTTCTTCCAAGAACCCCATAAGAGGTGGGGTTCATCGAGGAACCTCCTTAGTTGATGGTGGTTCTTGCAGGAACCTAACTGCCCAACTGAAACATTTGGATTTGAATTTGAAAGGACAGCAGGTGCAGGCAGTTAACTGGGAAATGTAAAGATATCCTCAATTTAAGGTGAGGTTTGTTCCTTGTATGATCTAAATTCATATTGATTCACAATGATCTTTTCAAATTTGTGCAAATCTTTCTAAAACAGAACATGAACACAATTCAATGGATATCAATCAACAGAGGTAAGAATATGTAGGCTATAAGAATATGTTGAAGGCTGGCTGTATTGCGTGCAGATGACTGAACTGCTCACTTTTGTGTCTATGTCTGAAGGTAAACAGATGAGGAGGTATACAAAGGTATGTCAATTGGTATCGGTATGTTATGCACATCACATTTATCATCCTCCTCCCTTACCTTTTAAATGAATATCCCATAGGCCTCTACATTATGGACATGGTATGTTTATGAAAACCATTATCAAAAAAAATAATGTTCATTCACATTTACCATAAAAACCAAGGTATGAAGTGTTCATATGTTTTGTTAATCATCTGTATAATTACACATTTTTGGATTCACAGACTACACCTCTGATGAAAAGTCCATTAAAAGTTGTGTTTTTGTTTTGAAGGAACCTTTTAAAGGGTTCTTCAAAGAACTTATAGGGGTTCCCCCACAGTTTCAATTTGAAGAACCCCTAAAGGATACTCCAGGAACCTTTTATTTTTTAAAGTGTATTGTAAATGGTTGATGTATTATTACCATTCTTGTTACTATGTCCACACGTCCAAAGGTGTTTTTCTTTGGGACCAACAGTAAAGGTTGTTTAAATTATGCAAATGATGGTTATATTATGCATGACTTGCCCAAGCTAGATGTGTCTAGGTGGAAATATAGAAGACAACCTGAGATCCAGTATTCACTCTCTATGTTTGTAGAAAGTAATGACTCATTGGTTCAGTAATATCAAATCCTAACTGTGGTTTGATAAGCAAAGATAAGAGACTAGCTATTTTGGCAATGCCAATTTATCTATCCACCCATGCAGGTGAGCATTTTTTTTATGGGAACTGGTGAAAACAGGATTTCTCATAAAATAAGTCAGAAAGTGATTATTCAGAAAGATTAAGAAGAGTTAGATGACTCAGCATGTTATCAATGGGTTATTCATCATTCTGACTGTAGTCTAGGCTAGCCAAAACCTCATTGCAAGACCTGCATGTTTCAACGCATTCACCTCTACTTCCCATAGGTAATGCTGCCAGTTTGACAATTATCTACTGAACAGGAATATGCTGTATCTAAAATGAACACAGAGATTCAACCAGATGGAGAACTATAAGGCAGAGTTAATCATTATATTGTCCACCTTCAAACCTGGTTATAATCTAGTGACCCGGGCCTGTGACCCAGATTGGGGAGCTTTGACGACCCTGAATCCACCAGGTCAGGTGTTCTTTGAAGTGAGAGAGCTTAGGTTTTACGTAACCTTCCCAGGACCACGGTTAACAGCAATTCCAAGCTATGGCTGACTCAGCTATCTTGGCACAGGGCGAGGGCTCCCAGGGCCATGTGGGAATAGCCTGTTACATACCACTTCCGCCCAGGGCTGTCGAGAGCGTAACGAACCGCCCTCGGAGCGAAAGCCATCTTCAAAGGAAACACAGTGCCCCAGTTTCTGAGGCCGTGGGGAGTTGCCCAGCAGGACTTTGCTTTTCTCTTTCTCTCGTTAGTTTTCTGTAACAGATTGCATCTGTTGGGGTGAAGGTAACCTAAAAGTCACATGCACGCACGCACGCACACACAAACACATTTTACTATCCTTGTGGGGACCAAAAAATTAACTCCCATTCAAAATCATATTTTCCCTAACCCTTAACACTAACCTTACCCCAGACCCCCACAGGCCTCTCCTGTACACCCCGTTCATCCATGACTGTGTGGCTACGCACGTCTCCAACTCAATCATGGGTCCTGAGATCCTCAAAAGGTTCTATAGCTGCAACACCGAGAGCATCCTGACCGTTTGCATCACTGCCTGGTACGGCAATTGCTCGGCTGCCGACTGTAATATTTGTGTTGTGGAGAAATGACCAGGCAGGAGACGGGAGTACAGTTAGTTTTCGTTTAGTCAAAAAACCCTCGTGCTCTACAGTTCCCGGCATTCCAGTGCGCATGTGCATTTCCTATTAGGTGTAGTAACGTAACACTGCCGTAATGCATTACTGCTTAGTAACAGCACAGTAACTAATATAAACAGATGTAGATCCCAGATACTACACCGACCACAAGGCACTTCAGAGGGTAGTGTGTATGGCCCAGTACATCACTGGGGCTAAGCTGCCTGCCACCCAGGACCTCTACACCAGGCGGTGTCAGAGGAAGGCCCTGAAAATTGTCAAAGACCCCAGCCAACCCAGTCATAGATTGTTCTCTCTATTACCGCATGGCAAGCGGTACCGGAGTGCCAAGTCTAGGACAAAAAGGCTTCTCAACAGTTTTTACATCCAAGCCATAAGACTCCTGAACAGGTAACCAAATGGTTGCCCGGACTATTTGCATTGTGTGCCACCCCCCAACCCCTCTTTTACGCTGCTGCTACTCTCTGTTTATCTTATATGCATAGTCACTTTAACGATACCTACATGTACATACTACCTCAATAAGCCGGACTAACCGGTGTCTGTATATAGCCTTGCTACTCTTATTTTCAAATGTCTTTTTACTGTTGTTTTATTTCTTTATTTACCTACACACACACACTTTTTTTTCTCCGCACTATTGGTTAGAGCCTGTAAGTAAGCATTTCACCTGTTGTATTCGGCGCAAGTGACAAATAAACTTTGATTTGATCAAATTTGATGAAGACACAACAAGGCCTGATTACCAAAAACGACGAGACAGCCTACAGTGAGAGTCTTGACCACCCGGTACTCTACCTTAGAGACTTTTGCCCTATGTACATAGTCATTGAACATGGGTCACTCTAATAATGTTACATAGTGTTTTAGCCACTTTATACAATACATGACCAAAAGTATGTGGACACCTGCTCGTCAAACATCTCATTCCAAAATCATGTTATTAATATGGAGTTGGTCCCCACTGTGCTGCTAGAACAGCCTTCAATCTTCTGAGAAGGCTTTTCACTAGATTTTGGAACATTGCTGCGGGGACTTACTTGCATTCAGGCACAAGAGGATTAGTGAGGTCAGGCACTGATGTTGGGCAATTAGTCCTGGCTTGCAATCGGCGTTCCAATTCATCCCAAAGGTGTTCGATGAGGTTAAGACCAGGCCAGTCAAGTTCTTACACACCGATCTCGACAAACCATTTCTGTATGGACCTTGCTTTGTGCACGAGGGCATTGTCATGCTGAAACAGGAAAGGGCCTTTCCCAAAATGTTGCAACAAAGTTGGAAGCACAGAATTGTCTATAATGTCATTGTATGCTGTAGCGTTAAGATTTCCCTTCACTGGAACTAAGGGGGCAAGCCCGAACCATTATTCCTCCTCCACCAAACTTTACATTTGGCGGTATGCATTCGGGCAGGTAGTGTTCACCTGGCATCCGCAAAACTCAGATTTGTCCATCGAATTTCCAGATGATGAAGAGTGATTCATCACTCTAGAGAATGCGCTTCCACTGCTCCAGAGTCCAATGGCGGAAAGCTTTACACCACTCCAACTGACGCTTGGCATTGCGGATGGTGATCTTAGGTTTCCATGTGGCTGCTCGGCCATGGAAAACCATTTCATGAAGCTCCAGATGAACAGTTATTGTGCTGATGTTGGGGAGTGGAGTGTTGCAACCGAGGACAGGTGATTTTTATGGCGTCAACCATTTACATTATGAGGGTATCATTTTTCACTTTGTAATCCTTTCTCATTGGAGGGAAAAAGACTGAAGACTTCAGGAACGAGAATGTTGTGTTCTTTACAGTGGGGCTTGCTTAGCTGCCTGTGGTTGCTCTGTGTGACACCACAGAAATAACAGATTTGGCCTCTAAAGCTTCAATAAACTAAAGAGAAACAATTAAACAAACAGAAAAGGACATGGATAAACATGGGGTCAGACAGAAGGTAAGAAGTGAGAAACTAACTCTGTATAACAAAAATGTATTAATATCCAATATAATCCCATTCTAACTAACTCCAGCCATGCATATTGACTTTCTAACATCCTACTGTAACATCCTCCCTACCTCTCTCATCAATAAGCCATCTCTCTCTCTCCTCCCTAGCTAACATGTTGAAAGGTCTGTTAGGTCTCCTGTGTGACTCCTGTGATCCGGTCGTGGACAGTTTATTAGCTTGATTGCCTTTGAAGATGTCAAACGAGTCCATGCTAACGATCAAAGGAGCACATGGTCTGTCTGGTCCTACCATGCAGGGCCTCAGTTGAATATTTGATCATCGCAACATGCTCTGAAAGCAGTGAGAGGAATACATGATGAACCCATTCCACCCCAGAACCAGTAATACATCTGCTGTGCTGTTTCTCAATAGACATGTCCTCAATGCTCAATATGACAGGCTTTTTCCAGTCATTAATGTAGAGAGGAAATCTAGAGGACAGAAACTCAACCAAATGAGCTAAGCTTACTGTTGTACTGTTGTCTTAGGTCCTCAGGCTTCCCCTCCAACCATCCATCAATTTCAACTTTCTAAGGAGAGGGAATACATGTATTAGAACAGGCCTGACATGAACCAAATCTATTCATATGAATTAATTGCGCATTAAATTGACCAGCGTATTAAATTAGGTGTTTTGGATCAGAAATCTTAATTTCGTGCCACTTCATGGAGTCACTTACATCTGGGCTTCAGTTTTATACCTCATAAATGTAGAGGTTACATGGGTTTATCCCAAAATACCAAATTACAATCAAAATAAAAACTTTATTTGAAACCGTATTCTTAAAAACTAAACTGTAGTAGAGTAAGTTAGGTGCTGGACCAACAACTGCCAACCATGAAGCCAACATGGTAAACCAAGACCAGTCAAAACCAATTGGGAATATACATTGTGATAATGATGATGCTATTGGCTATACAGTAACTATTTAACACAGCAATAAATACAAAGTGCTTATCCTTTAAAACACCACCCAGGGAATTGGGAGAAGCAGCCTTTGCCCAGGGATGAAAGACAGGGCTTTGTTTCCTGAGATGACTCTGTCATCATTTGTCTGTGTGCCACAGTAGAGGTGAAATCATTATACACAGCTAAGCTATTCATCCCACTAGTTTAGCTTGATTAATACTCCATTTAGTTTGGGGCTGGCTGTATAACAATTAGCCTGTTTTGGGTCAGCCTGTCTAATTGCACAATAACTAAATAAAAAATATATATATATCACTTTCATGATCCCTGAGTGCCAAAGACACAATTATCAAGAAAGGTTTGACCATTTCATTAAAGGGTTAGTTGCTCCTGTCAAGCTAACTCTGTGTATTGTCACAGTGGGGATTGAGACCTGGGGAATAGCAGAGAGTGGAATGTTTTGTGTTGGCGTTTCCCAGAGTGAATTGAGACCCACTGTTGGTGCCATGACAGGACAAGTCTGTTGTGATAATGTGTGGTTTTCACACGAAGTGTGTGTGTCACAGGAGGCTGCCGAGGGGATAACGACTTATAATAATAGCCGTAAAGCAGCAAATGGAATGTCATCAAACACCTGGAAACCATGTGTTTGATATAATTCCATTTATTCCGCTCCAGTCATTACCATGAGCCCGTCCTCCCCAATTAAGGTGCCACCAACCTCCTGTGGTGTGTGTGTGTGTGTGGGGGAGGGGGTAATGATATAAAACCAATCATTTGGAAATCCAACTGAAAGGTTTAACAGGAAATGGCCACAGTCTGATTTTCTTCTGGTTCTTACCCTTTGGCATCACCATGGGTAAATTCAGAGCAGCCAACTCAAATATATTACCAAGAATCAGGAAAGACTATTTTATTATCGACATGAATGGGTGAACTGTTGTTTTGGGCAACCTACTCCAGAGTTTTTCACCAGGTAGTCTTATTTTGTCAATGGTTATTAATTGAGTAAGAGGATTTAGGCAGATTAAAATGAACAGAGCAATTAAAAGAAAGCACATCTCCACTTTCACAAGGGTTGACATGTGCCAAACTGTTTAAGTATTAGCCAAGCTTAATGTCAATAATTCACATCAGTCACATCTCAGTCTTGCCATACTAGACTGAATAAACACTGAGGACTCCTTAATTTTGTTTTAATAATCTGTCCTATCCCTCTCCCTCCATAATGACATTGCTACTACCATCACACAGAGAAAAACAGACCAGAGTTTACCCTTTCATCTTCAACCAAGACAGCTTGGTCCACAAGCCCAACACTGTCTCTCAGGTCCCATATCAGGCCTCTTTAAGATAGCAGCAGTGATGACTGAGGCCACTACTCCTCAGTGGCTCCTGTATCTGCGTCATGTCCTGATTATCACTGCATTACCGGCAGGCTCTGCTTGATGGGTCATCTTAATCAGAATATGCCAAAACAGATACGCACCAATATGGGGACTGGGGCATTTTATTGATGGACGCTGCCAGTTAGGCTACCATGGTTCTTGTATGTCGACACTTCTGCCTGTTAAGTTACCACAGTTGACACTTTTCTAACAACTGACAATGGGGAAATAGCGTAGGAAAACTTGTGTGTGTGTTCAGCATTGATACCTAGTGAAATGTAGTGTTTAAGCTTTTCACAAGTAGTTGGTCTCACAGACAAGCTTTAGCAAGGTCCAAAGGTTCAAAACGAATTGAGAAAAAGTTCTCTGCACTTTTAAAGTAAAAGACTAAACATGAACAGAGCACTACTGCATTAAGGGTGCAGAAATGAGAAGTGGCGTCTTGTATCGTTTGTCATCCTCACCAGAGTGCTACAACCTTAGCAATAGAAGAGTGATGAGTGTGAGGTCATAGCCGACAACACAAGGGCATCAAAATCCCCTCACTGTCTCCCTCAGTCAGGAGAGAATCCATTGGAGCTCAGATAGGGTAAGCACATTATCCTTATATGACCCTACTGTAAACATTACAATAGACATACAGTGGAAGTTGACATACACTTAGGAAGGAGTCATTAAAACTTGTTTTAAAAAAAAGTTTAAATGTATTTTGCTAAGGTGTATGTAAACTTCAGACTTCAACTGTACCATAGTGCATTCCAAGGGTTATCTAGGATTGACAGATACCAAATATGAAATATGCATAGATGCATGGATCTTAAAGTACTTGACTATGTAACAAACTGGGCGCCTCAGTTTCAAAAAAGGTTATTTAATAAATAGACCCATTACAACACGAAAAATACACTGCTCTGTGAAACGGACATGTAGTTAAGACAATCAGCCTTATGACTGCTGGGTGTCATGTTATTTTGATCACATTGACTTCCAACAATAACCTCTCAATAATATAAAGGAGATATGATAAGACTATGAGCTTGTGTTGTAAATGCATTATAAACTTTCCACGTTGCAGTTCAATTAACAAATATAAAATTCCCCATGAAACAGGTGTTCCCCGATCATAATATCATTTTCATGGAGAAAGCATACATGTCCTCAAAAAATTACACTTCTCAATTACAAAAACACAGTAAAGTTAGTTTAGTGCCCAATCAAGGCAAAATACAAACCACTGTCTTTCACGATATGTTTGAAATTCTATGACCAACCTCTAGCACAAGAGAGGAAACAATGTTTTGATCCCATGAACAAAGAGAGGGTGAAACTGAGTCATTAAAGCATTTGACTGAATAGTGGAGGAGACATTGCCCCCCCCATGACTGGAGTAAACATTACACACACCGACAAGAGTCCCTGGTGAATTTCACACACTCCTTATGGGCGAGGGGACAACCACTGACAACCCCAGCCTCATACACAGACCCCTCGCTCTATCCATTACTATGGTGGAGATGGGTTTCCCCTTTCTCTCTATCCAGGTTCTGCTGTGCGTTGTGGATCGTACAGTCCATTTGAAGCTTCTTCTCCTTTCTTGTTCCTCTTCCCCCCCCCTCGTCTGGTGTACTACTGTACAAACAGGATACTGAAAGCCATCAAGACACAACAAAAAGCCACCCAGGGACTCTTACGTTCACCTAAAAAAAAAGAGAGCAAGAGAGAAAAAGAAAGAGTTATAAGACTGTGTTCGGTCACAATTACTCTTATATAGCAAATCGACATATTAGCAATCAGCTAAACGATTAAGAAAAAAAGGCTGTACATAGCTTACCTATTCTGGCACACTTCCAGAATATTCCCAAAATTCTGAAAGGGAACAACATATATTTAATTCAACAGCTCAATAAAAAATGTATAACTTCATAATTAAACATGGTGGCCAAACCCTACACAATCCCTCCTCGTGCCGATCCCCTAAGCCACATCAAAAGGAAAGACAGAAATACTTGAGTCTGAAGATAGGACTTGGCCACTATCACATCCCTGCTGCTGTAGGGGGCCTATAGCCAGGGGTTGAGGATGAGCTACTGAGCCATGAGGTGGCAACCAGGAAGGCCTCTTTCACAGCTCCACTGTGTGTGATAACACAGGAGAGACACTGGACATTGAGCATTATCTCCACAGAGGAGACACAAACAGGCCAGCCAGTTCACATCCGTGCCCATGTACGGGCTCTTATCGTGGTGGTAGAAGAGGAGGCAATGGCGCCTCCTATCTGAAGAAGTTCCATGATATGAATTCTACTCAGCAGGACTAGACACCTACAGTGCCTTCAGAAAGTTTTTCACATTTTGTTGTGTTACAGCCTGAAATCAAAATATATGTTTTAATCATCTACACACAATACCCTTTTTAATGACCAAGTGAAAACATGTTTGTAGAAGTTTTTGCACATTTATTGAATGTGAAATACAGATATATAATTTACATAAGTATTCACACCTCTGAGTCAAAACTTTGTAGAAGCTGAGTACAGCTGTGAGTCTCTTTGGGTAAGTCTCTAAGAGCTTTCCACACCTGGATTGTGCAACATTTCACATTATTTAAGCTCTGTCAAATTGGTTGCTGATCATTGCTAGACAACCATTTTCTTGCCAAAGACATTTAAGTAGATTTAAGTCAACACTAAGGAACATTCACTGTCTTCTAGGTAAGCAACTCCAGCATAGATTTGGCCTTGTGTTTTAGGTTATTGTCCTGCTGAAAGGTGAATACATTTTTTTTCTCCTGAAAAAACACCGCAGTCTAACAAATACAAGCATACCCATAACACGATGAAGCCACCACTATGCTATGAAAATATGGAGAGTGGTACTCAGTAACATGTTGTATTGGATTTGCCCCAGACATAACACTTTGTTTTCAGGACAAAAAGTGAATTGCTTTACCACATGTTTTGCAGTATTACTTTAGTGCCTTGTTGCGAACAGGATGCATGTTTTGGAATATTTGTTCTGCACAGGTTTCCTTCTTTTCACTTTATCAAATTGGTTAGTATTGTGACTACAATGCAGTTGATCTATCCTCAGTTTTCACCTATCACAGCCATTAAACTCTGTTTTAAAGTCAATATTGGCCTCATGGTGAAATCCGGGCAATGGAGTTAGGAAGGACGCCTGTATCTTTGCAGTGACTGGGTGTATTGATACACCATGAACAAGTGTAATTAATAACTTCACCATGCTCAAAGGGATATTCAATGTTTTTTTTACCATCTACCAATAGGTGCCCTTCTTTGCGAGTCATTGGAAAAGCAGATGCACTGCTTGTTTGAGGGACTTTACAAATAAGTGTATGTGTGGGGTATAGAAATGAGGTAGTCATTCAAAAATCATGTTAAACACTATTATTGCACACAGAGTGAATCCATGCAACTTATGTGACTTTAAACAAATCACATTTTCACTCATTAACTTCTTTTAGGCTTGTCATAACAAAGGGGTTGAATACTTAATGACTCAAAGACATTTCAGCTTTTCCGTTGATTAAAAAACATAATTCCACTTTGACGTTATGGGGTATTGTGTGTAGGTAGGCCAGTGACAAAACATATCAATTTAATTCATTTTAAATTCAGGCTGTACAACAAAATGTGGAAAAAGTCAAGGAGTGTGAATACTTTCTGAAGGCCCTGTAAAACCAATTCCCCCTCAGGAGAAAAGATTTGGCATAGGTCCTCAGATCCTCAAAAGGTTCTACAGCTGCATCATCGAGAGCATCCTGACTGGTTGCATCACTGCCTGGTATGGCAACTGCTCGGCCTCCGACCGCAAGGCACTACATAGGGTAGTGCGAACGTTCCAGTACATCACTGGGGCTAGACTTCCTGCCATCCAGGACCTCTATACCAGGCGGTGTCAGAGGAAGGCCATGAAAATTGTCAAAGACTCCAGCCACCCTAGAAAGAGACTGTTCTCTCCGCTACCACGCGGCAAGCTGTACCGGAGCACCAAGTCTCCAAGAAGGTCCAAGAGGCTGCTGAACATCAGTCTCTCAGACTATTCACATTTGCCCCCCCCCAGGTCATAAGGCTGCTGAACATCTAGTCAAATAGCTACCCTTTAATTAGACTATTCATATTTTTTGAAACATTTCCGCATTTCCACATTTCCATTCACAATTCCGTAACTGGCATTTCTAGGACTGCATTTTCATCCACAGATTGAATATTTAGGTGTGTGTGTGGTCAGACAGATTATGCTCCTGTGTGTGTGCTAGTTGGCCAAAAGCACCTCTCCAACCCCATCCCTCAATGACCAGAGCAGGCTTTCCATTCTAAACTCTTGCACTATGAAATAAATTATCTCATGTATCTGAAGTAAATGTTTTTGGGGCAAACAGAATGTTTTCCAGTGATTGTTTTATTTTGGCACTGAAAGAGTGTAGTACAGGAAACAAGTGTTGTTTTAGGTTGTCACCAACAACACATCCTTTTCATAGAGATAAGAATATTGGTCGATGTAGCAGTGATGCTAGCCTCAGAGATTCAATCAATCGCAACACGCATTGGACCCATGATAAAACATTTGCTGTGGCACATCACAACCAAAAACACTCAAGAACAAATCATTCTTGCGCAAAATACTTACTGCGTCCCTCCTAGCTCTAGTGTGAAACTAGGTTACCTCAGCCTCATTATAGTGAATCATGGACTGTGTTCTCCCAAGAAAAATAATGACCCAATGGAGAGGAGAATAGGCTGGTCTAACATTCTCTGACAAGTTGTTTATTTGTTGAGAAATAAAGCAAAAATAATTTAACACAAGTATTAATGTGTCACTGTCAATACCTAACAAACAAGGCTATCTAGAGGCAGGTTAATAGAAAAAGTATTGTTCTTCTAGTTGAACTTTATGGTACACTGCTTTGTCCTTATAACTGCATTATATCTGGTAGCCCAGTGCAGTAACATTCCGTCTTCGGGCATAACATTGGAGAAGCGTCCCACATTAGAATGTATATCGATAGTCGGTAGGCTGTTGTTAAATTGGCATCACTGAGCAGTGTACAATAAAGTATTAAATCCAGTTGTTAGACGCTAACAGAAAAATGCAGCGAAGTGCTGCGCACGGGCATAGAAAGTCTACAAAGTTAGACTTGGTCCTTGTGTTTCTTTGCTCACAAGCTTGGTTGTTTTTCTTCTTTTTTTCTCTTTTCCCCCCCGAATTTTACCCCTTTTTCTCCCCAATTTTGTGGTATCCAATTGTTTAGTAGCTACTATCTGGTCTCATCGCTACAAAACCCGTACGGGCTCGGGAGAGACGAAGGTTGAAAGTCATGCGTCCTCCGATACACAACCCGCCCGGCCCGCCACAGGAGTCGCTGGTGCTCGATGAGTCAAGGATATCCCTACCGGCCAAGCCCTCCCTAACCCAGACGACGCTGGGCCAACCCCATGGACCCCCCCGGTCGCGGCCGGTTCGAACCCAGTCTCTGGTGGCACAGCTGGCGCTGCAGTACAGCGCCCTTAACCACTGCGCCACCCGGGAGGCCCAGCTTGGTTGTTTTTCAATGCTAGTTTGAGTCTTCTACTTCCACTGACAGCAAAGAGACTCCTTAGTCAGCGCATGCTCCGAGTACACGTCCTGGTAATGCGTGTGAATGTTGGCCTGTTTAAAGGTCTTACATCGGTTACGGAGAGAGTGATTACAAAGTCATCCGGAACGTCTGATGCTCTCATGTATGCTTCAGTGTTGCTTGCCTCGAAGCGAGCATAGAAGTAATTTAGCTTGTCTGGTAGGCTCGTATCTTTACTAAGAAATGTCTTGTTTTAGAAATATTACAAAGCATGGTCATCTGCTTTTAGTTTCTTCTTATGCATGGCAAAAAATATATTTTGTCTGGGAAAAAAAATCTGACTGGCTTTAAGATTTAAAAAAATATCTACCTGCCACAGTGGCTGGTGGTCCAAAAAGTACATTTTAGGCCCTGGTACCATCTAACAATTGGATTTAATTATTTATTGGGCACTGTAAATAATGCCTTTTTAAAATCAGAATTTTCTACCAATTAAGGACCTTCTGACGTGGAAAACTTGACACAAACAATCACAGATCGGGAATTAAGTTGCACGGTTTGCTTGTGATATACTCATAGACCTTGTTCATTGCGGTCTGTAACATGGGCTAACACCCCGAGTTGCCCTTAAATGTATAAACTGAACTCAAATGGTACCTACCCTGACTTGTTCTTGTCTAGCAGGCTGGGGGCTAGAGCTCTGATGTAGGCACATGTACAGATGAGCAGAAGAATCACAGTCAGAAGACTCTGGAAGTTAAAAATGGCAGACTGCAAGAGGAGAGAGTGACAAATGAAAGAAATGCATCAGACTAAAATTTTCACCAAGAGAATTGGTATTTAAATTTAAAAAATTAACATAAAACAAATTCTTAGCATCCCAACAATTGGGCATACAATATTTTAAATCAAGTTTGATCTGGTATAAAGGCTCTAAACCTAGCCCAAGCCTGTAACATTAGCTAGTGGCTGCTTTTGCTGAGGACCTTCTCAAACAATTAACCATTCCTATAAATAAGTACCATTTTAACAGTAATGTAAAATAATACACATTGGCTGTTAAGAAAATTATATTATATGACTGTTGCTTCCCGTTTAAGTTTAATGCGATGGTAATGACATTTTTGATGCTAATTATAAAGGTGGGGGGTGCTAGCTACAATGGAATCTTCAACCTAGCCTACCTTTTAGCCAGCTAGCTGCGCTGCAGTACAAGCTAGCTTGACTTGCTATATTTAAACATTAAGGCCCAGGGGGATGTGGTATGTGGCCAATATACCACGGCTTAGGGCTGTGGTATACGGCCATATACCACAAATCCCAGAGGCGCCTTATTGTGATTATAAACTAGTTACCAATGTAATTAGAACAGTAAACAGTATTGTTTTGTCATATGTTCAGCATCCAGGGATCAAACCACCCGGTTTATAAATTAAGTTAAAGAAACAAGTTGAGAAAAAAAATAACTTTACAAAACATTTTATATTATCACCCGAAACAATATGTATCCTGTCTTGTTCGAAAAAGTCATATTTTGCGGTGGGTATAATTTGTGGAACATTCCAACAGGATTCCGTTCCAAAAACGTTCAAGGTTGCCAACAAACAACGCACACAAAGTTGTATAGCGGCAGAATAAGATACCGGGGTAGGGAGTGGGCTATTTAATTACGTGTTTTACTCACAATATTTATTCCCGAAAAATGCCTGTACTCACTCTGGTAGCCTATCGACAAACTAAGAATAAATGGATGCCTATTCGGCAGCTAGTTCGCTAGGTGGATTGACAATGTTACTTTGTATGCGTTATTTGTTGGCAACCTTGTACTTTACGAAGTTTGACACAGATTCCTGTTGAAACGTGCCACAAATTATACCCATCCCATATTTCGCTAGCTGATGAGACAGGCTCTCCTCCATATTTTGCGTTACAAAGGCTCCGCCACCAGGCAAAGACTCAGTGAAGATGATGTAAGGCGTAACGCAAAGAATCAGTGAAGATGATGTAAGGCGTAATGAAATAGGTCACGATGTAAACGGCGCATAATGCCGCCTTCACATTCTAGTCGGAACTGGGAAACACGGAAGTGTTCGACTTGCTGATTCGTTGAACGCTGCTCGTGTATAAATAGAACCAGTTAGAAAGTCGGAAATGTTCAAGTTCTGACTAGCACGTGAATGCGGTATAAAACACAAAGGCATGCTACATTGGTGGCCCGGAACGGAAAGGCTAATGCCTCGTTAGAAAACTGGGAACTCGGAAAAACGAGTTCCGAATGGGAAAAATCGTTTTGAACGGTCATCCAACTCGGAATTACATTTCGAAAACTCGGGCCTCTTTCTAGAGTCGCCACTTTCCAACCCGAAGATCACTGACGTCATCATTTGACCTATTTTTGAGTTCCCAAACCCGGTTGTCTTTAAAGCACCAGACGTGGCACAATTTCGTCGAGTTTGCGAACTGTCACACTGATTGGCATCTACCATGTGGATATGCAATCGACATTTAACAAATAGGCTATAACATGAAAGGGCTAGGTCAGTATGATAGGAGAAACTGAGACAACACAGATCGAGATGTTTTGTCGTGATTTTATTGCCCTTGTTGGCAAAGCTAGCTAACGTTACAGTACTGTTTGCTAACAAGCAAGCAAGCTACACATACTGTCTGCAGAAACATTTGCCAGCTACTCATGTCATATAGAGGTATTTGGATACTATATACGAAAACCTATATCAACCATTGTCACGAATTGATATTGAAAAGTTGAACAACTCTCACTCTTACCATTTTTGTAGCTAAATTTCTCAAAGCCACATCACACTTCCTCTTCGTCCGTTGAAATGACCTAGTTACTAGTGCGTCATTACGCACTCACACAAGCCCTTCCCTGATTGGCTTACAATTTACTGGACATTTTTATGGGCTAAGTTATCAAACTTCAAATATCTTTGCTTTCAAAACATGCGTTGATTCTCTGAAGTGCAGAATTTAAAGTATGGGGCACTAGCTAGCGCAAACTATTAGCTATCTATTTCAGTTGGTTTCTTTTGTGTCGAAAACACATGCAGTCAGTGCATCATTTATTTCAGTGGTGTACAATTTAAACGCTAGAGACAGTGACAATTCCTAACCTACTTCTAAAACGCGGAAGTCAAGGTATTACTCTGAGGTGAACTCATTCATAAGAGGCAAGTTTCATGTAAGATTTGTTTCTCTTGCGTCATGCAGGTTACATGCGATGTATATCGGAAAATGTTTTTATTCATAATGAATGCGTGCAAAGTTGATTGAGAAGTTGCTTGCTTACTTCCTGATGAAGGTGTGGTCAATATCAAATGAGCTACATTTGAATGGAGGAAAAATAGCGAACGATACTAGCTAGTTATCAAAAGTTCGGTACAACAGAGTCATGTGTTATATTATTTATAGTAGAACTCTCAGCGAACAGTGACAGTTTTCCGACAGTTTACAATCATGTAGGTAGGGAAGGAGAAGATTAACAATTGAACATTACTAAAGTTTCTACATTTAAAGTTACTGTTATGGGTGTAAACATTCAAACAGTTACTGGCAATGATGTGCTCTCTTTTTCTCTGACGTTAGACATGTTTGTGGTCATTTTCTCACGTCACAAGTTTTCACAATATGCCCCCTCCCTCCGACTATACCTCGAAGACATCTTGACATGATTGCATTTAAACCATGTTTTATGATCTCCCCAACGCCTGCCTCTTAGACACTCCTAATGTACCATTAATGCAAGAATTTTGAATCGAAACCACACATAAATCAACTGTGTTCTATAGTAAAATGCAGAGGGGAATTTGGTCATGATTTCTTGGAATTGAGACTTGTTAGCTCCAGAAGTGTTTATTTGAATCAGATTTGGAATGTTTGTTGTAATTCAATCTCTTTTAAATAACACACTGCACACTAGCCTTCTTCACTTAGTTATTATTGATATTAAAAAGACATGTCCTTGATTAAATAATTTAAGGTCCTGGTCATGAGTCGACAAGACAATAATCAAAGTTCCCAGGGGCGTATTCACTAGGATCCAAACAGGGAGGGACTTACTGGAATTTGTCCATTGCAAAACCTTTCGCTATGGTCCAAAAGTTTTGCTACAGTGTGCGACTAATGAATACACACGTGGTGTTCCAATGACTAGTATGTTACACAATTAGTCATGTAAATAAAGTGTTGCAGGGTTGGTACAAATTCTCGTTTCAACTGTGATGCCTCGTGGTTTATGTATTTAGGCCTACACAATTAAATATTTACATTTTCCATTATTTAGATATGCAAAAAGTAAGCTACAAAGTAGTTAATAAGCATGTCTACAACATTGTGCAAGCCATGGACAGGTGGGACTATATACCATGTAGACAATTCACCTGCCAATGTAATGACCATTAACGTTGGTTTCAGTGCCACTTGATATGCCCTGAAGCGTCACTTTTAACAAAAAATATTGAGACACCATATTTTTCAATCATGCCCAATCTGTTCAAACTCCCATGGGCTGATCATGAAAGACTGGTGGGGGAGGGGCGAGCGACTTCATGAACTAGGCCTAGTAGCAAAACAAAGTCCCAATATTTCACAGTGCTGTTGTCATGCCGCCGAAGTGATTCTCTGATGTTTCTGCCCATAGGCAAATCATCAGTTTTGCAAGTTGCAGAGCATGTTGGGAATGTCAGTTAATTACACTGCTGGTTGTCCAGACCTTGGCTGCAGTGACTTGGCTATATGTAATTAGAGAATCACTTATCTCTTGGAAGCACCTTGAATTAGTGGCTGGGGTTGTTTGACTTCATATCCTCCATAACTCATCCTCTACAGAGAATTACCTTTTATCACCTAGGCCTAGTTCACATTTTTCAGGCAGCTCAATGTGCCCTATACAAGATCATAGTGTCACATGGCTGTAATCTTTGTTTCTTTCTGGTACATTTGTTTTGATTTTGACAAAATCATTTTCCTTGTAATCAAAAGAGATTTGCATGTAACAGTTTGTCATGTTTTTTATTTTTTTCACCTTTATTTAATCAGGTAGGCCAGTTGAGAACAAGTTCTCATTTACAGCTGCAACCTGGCCAAGATAAAGCAAAGCAGTGTGACAACAACAACAACACAGAGTTACACATGGGATAAGCAAACGTACAGTTAATAACACAAAATAAAAAATCTATGTACAGTGTGTGGGTAATGCAATAAATAGGCCATAGTGGCAAAATAATTTCAATTTAGCACTTCACTGGAGTGATAGATGTGCAGATGATGATATGCAAGTAGAGGTACTGGGGTGCAAAAGAGCAAAAAAATAAATAACAATATGGGGATAAGGTAGTTGGGTGTGCTATTTACAGATGGGCTGTGTACAGGTACAGTGAAAGATGCTCTGACAGCTGATGCTTAAAATTAGTGAGGGAGATGTAAATCTCCAGCTTCAGTGATTTTTGCAATTCGTTCCAGTCATTGGCAGCAGATAACTGGAAGGAAAGGCAGCCAAAGCAGGTGTTGGCTTTGGGGATGACCAATGAGATATACCTGCTGGAGCGTGTGCTACGGGTGGGTGTTGCTATGGTGACCAGTGAGCTGAGATAAGGCAGGGCTTTACCTAGCAAAGACTTATAGATGACCTGGAGCCAGGGGTTGGCAACGAATATGTAGCGTGGGCCAGCCAACGAGAGCATACAGGTCGCAGTGGTGGGTAGTGTATGGGGCTTTAGTGACAAAACGGATGGCACTGTGATAGACTGCAATACCGGTCAAAAGTTTTAGAATACCTACTCATTCAAGGGTTTTTCTTTATTTGTACTATTTTACATTGTAGAATAATGGTGAAGACATCAAAACGATAAAATAACACATATGGAATCATGTAGTAACCAAAAAAAATGTTAAACAAATAAAAATATATTTGAGATTCTTCAAAGTAGCCATGCTTGGCACATTATTGGTATTCTCTCAACCAGCTTCATGAGCTAGTCACCTGGAATGCATTTCAATTAAAAGCTGTGCCTTGTTCAAAGTTAATTTGTGGAATTTCTTCCCGCGTTTGAGCCAATCAGTTGTGTTGTGACAAGGTAAAGGGGTATATGGAAGATAGCCCTATTTGGTAAAAGACCAAGTCCATATTATGGCAAGAACAGCTCAAATAAGCAAAAAGAAACTACAGTCCATCATTACTTTAAGACATGATTGTCAATCAATACCGAACATTTCAAGAAGTTTGAAAGTGTCTTCAAGTGTAGTCGCAAAAACCATCAAGTGTTATGATGAAACTCTCCCATGAGGACCGCCACAGGTAAGGAATACACAGAGTTGCCTCTTCTGCAGAAGATAAGTTCATTAGAGTTACCTGCCTCAGAAATTGCAGCCCAAATAAATGCTTCACAGAGTTCAAGTAACAGACACATGTCAACATCAACTGTTCAGAGGAGACTGCGTGAATCAGGCCTTCATGGTCGAATTGCCAAAAATAAACCACTACTAAAGGACAACAATAAGAAGAAGATACTTGCTTGGGCCAAGAAACACGAGCAATGGACATTAGACCAGTGGAAATTTGTCCTTTGGTCTGGAGTCCAAATTGGAGATTTTTGGTTCCAACCGTCATGTCTTTGTGAGACGAGGTGTGGGTGAACGGATGATCTCTGCATGTGTATTTTCCACCTTAAAGCATGAATGCGGAGGTGTTATGGTGTGGGTGTGCTTTGCTGGTGACACTGCGATTTATTTTGAATTCAAGGCAAACTTAACCAGCATGGCTACCTCAGCATTCTGCAGCAGCACGCCATCCCATCTGGTTTGGGCTTAGTGGGACTATAATTTGTTTTTCAACAGGACAATGACCCAACACACCTCCAGGCTGTGCAAGGGCTATTTTGGTATCACAAAGGAGAGTGATGGAGTGCTGCATCAGTTTGACCTGGCCTCCACAATCCCCCGACCTCAACCAAATTGAGATGTTTTTTTGATGAGTCGGACCACAGAGTGAAGGAAAAAGGCAGCCAACAAGTGCTCAGCATATGTGGGAACTCCTTCAAGACTGTTGGAAAAGCATTCCAGGTGAAGCTGGTTGAGAGAACGCCAAGAGTGGGCAAAGCTCTCATCAAGGCAAAGGATGGCTACTTGAAGAATCTCAAATCTCAAATATATTTTGACATGTTTAACACTTTTTTGATTACTACATGATTCCAAATGTGTTATTTCATAGTGTTGATGTCTTCACTATTATTCTACAATGTAGAAAATATTAAGAATAAAGAAAAACCCTTGAATGAGCAGGTTTGTCTAAACATTTGAGTAGATATATATTTTTTAACCTTTATTTAACTAGGCAAGTCAGTTAAGAACAAATTCTTATTTTCAATGACGGCCTAGGAACAGTGGGTTAACTGCCTGTTCAGTGGCAGAACGACGATAAACAGTGGGGCAAAAAAGTATTTAGTCAGTCACCAATTGTGCAAGTTCTCCCACTTAAAAAGACGAGAGAGGCCTGTAATTTTCATCATATGTACGTTCCAACTATGACAGACAAAATGAGAAAAAAAATCCAGAAAATCACATTGTATGATTTTTAATTAATTAATTTGCAAATTATGGTGGAAAATAAGTATTTGGTCACCTACAAACAAGCAAGATTTCTGGCTCTCACAGACCTGTAATTTCTTCTTTAAGAGGCTCCTCTGTCCTCCACTCGTTACCTGTATTAATGGCACCTGTTTGAACTTGTTATCAGTATAAAAGACACCTGTCCACAATCTCAAACAGTCACACTCCAAACTCCACTATGGCCAAGACCAAAGAGCTGTCAAAGGACACCAGAAACAAAATTGTAGACCTGCACCAGGCTGGGAAGACTGAATCTGCAATAGGTAAGCAGCTTGGTTTGAAGAAATCAACTGTGGGAGCAATTATTAGGAAATGGAAGACATACAAGACCACTGATAATCTCCCTCGATCTGGGGCTCCACGCAAGATCTCACCCCGTGGGGTCAAAATGATCACAAGAACGGTGAGCAAAAATCCCAGAACCACACGGGGGGACCTAGTGAATGACCTGCAGAGAGCTGGGACCAAAGTAACAAAGCCTACCATCAGTAACACACTACGCCGCTAGGGACTCAAATCCTGCAGTGCCAGACGTGTCCCCCTGCTTAAGCCAGTACATGTCCAGGCCCGTCTGAAGTTTGCTAGAGTGCATTTGGATGATCCAGAAGAAGATTGGGAGAATGTCATAAGGTCAGATGAAACCAAAATATTTTCTGCAAATGGACCAGGACGACTGATCCGTGTAAAGGAAAGAATGAATGGGGCCATGTATCGTGAGATTTTGAGTGAAAACCTCCTTCTATCAGCAAGGGCATTGAAGATGAAACGTGGTTGGGTCTGTCAGCATGACAATGATCCCAAACACACTGCCCGGGCAATGAAGGAGTGGCTTCGTACGAAGCATTTCAAGGTCCTGGAGTGGCCTAGCCAGTCTCCAGATCTCAACCCCATAGAAAATCTTTGGAGGGAGTTGAAAGTCTGTGTTGCCCAGCAACAGCCCCAAAACATCACTGCTCTAGAGTAGATCTGCATGGAGGAATGGGCCAAAATACCAGCAACAGTCTGTGAAAACCTTGTGAAGACTTACAGAAAACGTTTGACCTCTGTCATTGCCAACAAAGGGTATATAACAAAGTATTGAGATCAGCCATAATTTGCAAATAAATTCATAAAAAATTCTACAATGTGATTTTTTTTTTCTCATTTTGTCTTTCATGGTTGAAGTGTACCCATGATGAAAATTATACAGGCCTCTGTCATCTTTTTAAGTTGGAGAACTTGCACAATTGGTGGCTGATTAAATACTTTTTTGCCCCACTGTATATATACACTGCTCAAAATAATAAAGGGAACACTAAAATAACACATCCTAGATCTGAATGAATGAAATATTCTTATTAAATACTTTTTTCTTTACATAGTTGAATATGTTGACAACAAAATCACACAAGAATTATCAATGGAAATCAAATTTATCAACCCATGGAGGTCTGGATTTGGAGTCACACTCAAAATTAAAGTGGAAAACCACACTTCAGGCTGATCCAACTTTGATGTAATGTCCTTAAAACAAGTCAAAATGAGGCTCAGTAGTGTGTGTGGCCTCCACGTGCCCGTATGACCTCCCTACAACGCCTGGGCATGCTCCTGATGGTCTCCCGAGGGATCTCCTCCCAGACCTGGACTAAAGCATCCGCCAACTCCTGGACAGTCTGTGGTGCAACGTGGTGTTGGTGGATGGAGCGAGACATGATGTCCCAGATGTGCTCAATTGGATTCAGGTCTGGGGAACGGGCGGGCCAGTCCATAGCATCAATGCCTTCCTCTTGCAGGAACTGCTGACACACTCCAGCCACATGAGGTCTAGCATTGTCTTGCATTAGGAGGAACCCAGGGCCAACCGCACCAGCATATGGTCTCACAAGGGGTCTGAGGATCTCATCTCAGTACCTAATGGCAGTCAGGCTACCTCTGGCGAGCACATGGAGGGCTGTGCGGCTCCCCAAAGAAATGCCACCCCACACCCTGACTGACCCACCGCCAACCTCCATGCTGGAGGATGTTGCAGGCAGCAGAACTTCTCCACGGCGTCTCCAGACTCTGTCACGTCTGTCACATGTGCTCAGTGTGAACCTGCTTTCATCTGTGAAGAGCACAGGGCGCCAGTGGCGAATTTGCCAATCTTGGTGTTCTCTGGCAAATGCCAAACGTCCTGCACGGTGTTGGGCTGTAAGCACAACCCCCACCTGTGGACGTCGGGCCCTCATACCACCCTCATGGAGTCTGTTTCTGACCGTTTGAGCAGACACATGCACATTTGTGGCCTGCTGGAGGTCATTTTGCAGGGCTCTGGCAGTGCTCCTCCTTGCACAAAGGCGGAGGTAGCGGTCCTGCTGCTGGGTTGTTGCCCTCCTACGGCCTTCTCCACGTCTCCTGATGTACTGGCCTGTCTCCTGGTAGTGCCTCCATGCTCTGGACACTACGCTGACAGACACAGCAAACCTTCTTGCCACGCCTCGCATTGATGTGCCATCCTGGATGAGCTGCACTACCTGAGCCACTTGTGTGGGTTGTAGACTCCTTCTCATGCTATCACTAGAGTGAAAGCATCGCCAGCATTCAAAAGTGACCAAAACATCAGCCAGGAAGCATAGGAACTGAGAAGTGGTCTGTGGTCACCACCTGCAGAACCACTCCTTTATTGGGGGTGTCTTGCTAATTGCCTATAATTTCCACCGGTTGTCTATTCCATTTGCACAACAGCATGTGAAATTTATTGTCAATCAGTGTTGCTTCCTAAGTGGACAGTTTGATTTCACAGAAGTGTGATTGACTTGGAGTTACATTGTGTTGTTTAAGTGTTCCCTTTATTCTTTTGAGCAGTGTATATACATTAAAGAAATATTACAGTCGTATTTTACATATAGAATTGCCATCTCTTTCAATGAGCAGACTGCGCAAACGTGTAAAACCCAAAATAAATACAAATAATAAAACAAAAAACAGTGTGGTCTATTCAGGAATCAAGTTACAGTGATTATTATAAAGAACAAGTGCTTGTTTGGATTTAACCCCAAAAAATATTTCATTGTTTTTATTTCCAAGATTTCATCATGGCAAAATATTTAATTCACAACATGTATTTCCACCCTTTTTTAAATTTACCCCCTGTTTTTTGTCTTAATAGACAAGGTAACGTTTTTATAATCATTCTTAGAAATTGGTTGAAATTTTTACAAATTAGATGCGCTGAAATGAAAGCTCCTCCCGAAAATGATAATAGTGATTATTATGTATAAATTTGCAAACAATGGAAAACATTTAGCTACACTCGCAATAACGGGCTCCCCGTTATTAAAAAAAAACGGCTAAATATGTGTATTTGACCAATACAATTTGATTTGATGTTTAGACAGGTGTAATCTAGTGTGATCCAAGTGTGTTGGTTTTTATTCTGAGGGTATCCTGCTATTCACACTTGTTGAGTAAGTAATTAAGGCAGTCTAGGCTGTTCAGGTGAGTGCTGGTTGCAGCCCTCTTCAAACCCTTTTTTGTTAATGTGTTCATATATGTAAATATACAGTACCCTGTGTATTTATGGAAATGAGGAACATATCTTTTTTTTTTACTCTAAATATATTTAAAAAATATACCTGATACAATAAGAAAATGTATATATGATATCATTCTAAGAATAAAATGTGAAATTTGACAATACATTTAATACACGGATTCAAAAGTTTGGAGTACTTTGTCGATTTTCCTACTGTTGCATTTATCAGAATAGTTTTTAACCAATTAGCTTTTTGGTCTTACTTTAAGGTTTGTGTTAGGCATACGGTTAGGAGTGGGGTTAAGGTTTGTGTTAGGTTTAAAATACAATTTTAAGATGAGAAATTGAAGATATAGGCAGGGTTTACTTTGTGGCTACGGTAACTTTTGATAACCCCTACAGTTGATAACCATTGAGACCCTGTCAAACGTGCTTCAGAACAGAAAGGACAGAACATAACATTGGGAAAGAGGGGAGGAGTGAACAAAGAATTACAGAGTGAGAGGAGAATAGAGGAGTGAGGGGCTGCAGGTGAAAGGGAGGGAGTTTGTGTCATGATTTAGGGATACAGGGATGATTGTGTGTAAGGGATATGAGGATGACATGGCCAGAATTCCAGCATTGGCTTTGAAGCTCTATGGGCATTGCTCCATTCCTGAGTCAGCACAGTGTTTATTTAATTGGAGTGTCCTTCTGTCATTACTGCAGGATCATCGTCCCTTCAGACAGATGTTACAGTAACTAATGAGAAGCTGGGCTCTCTTTATGAGGTTAAAGTTGACCCTACCCCCCTTCTCTCCTTATCCTTTACCCCTCCATCCTGCCTAACCAAACCCTCCTCAGAGCACAAAGGGTCAACTTTAATCTGCTGTGTGTGTGTGTCTGTGTGTGTGTGTGAGAGAGGACAGGTCTCAGCTGTACCACTGATTTTGAATAACCTTGACCTGCTCCTTGGCCTTTTTTAGGGAGAAAAAAATGTGTACACATAACTTTTGGCTCCCTCTCCGAATGGGCTCCTTTTCATTTCTTCAAACGTGTCCAAATGGCCAACTGCCAATGAAGCTGTTCTTTTCACTCAGCCCTATACTTTGGCAGGCAATAGTCCAACTCACCTCTCACCTCACCTGGAAGCTGTAATCATGCTTTTTGGCATGGACATTCGTAATCAAGTAAAAGTTTCCCTGGCTTTGTCGAGGAAAACACATTTTCCAATACATTTCTAATTCATCAATGGTTTCTGTATTGGGAGATTTGAAGAAATGTTGCAGGTAGGGGAATCTGAGATTGGTTTGTAAACCTCAGATTATCATTTTTGTGATTGAGGATAAATCTTTGTCTGGCAAAACCTGCAGGGATTCAAGTGATTCAGTCTAGGCCTAACATATATGTTTTGATACACAACATTCTAATTGAGTTAGCTGTTAAACAACCAGGATGTTGTGCTCTTTTCTTTTATTCTGCACTTTGTTGGTGGTTAGAGAGCCAACACCCCAATGCCAGACCCCATGGATATCCCCTGTGGTTTTAACGTCACACACACACACATATACAACCTCCTAAAAGGCCCTTTGTTGCAACACACTGTATGACACTGCCCAATCCCTGAGTGAATTTGCATGGGGGCTTGTATTCGCAGTAAACCATGAGCAATGAAACAATGCCCGGCATTGATGCAACCACAGTTAATACTCAAAATACGTAACAGAAAAAGCTTTTACATTTTTTAAAAAGTTGTCACATCAAGAGTGTTTTATGTACATGATGAAGATTGTCCTTGTCTAAAGTCTGTCCCTTGGGTCTCTATCTCTGCAGGTCTGGAGCTAGAAGTGGGACGGTATTTGGGAGGCATGAGTGGTACGGTCCGTCAGATCAGTGTGGTGTTGGACCCAAGCATCCCCTATTTCCTGCGGGTGGACTGGGCCGAAGACCTGGGTGCTGGTTTCACTCTCGCCCTCAGTGACGGCAGCTCGTCCTGGATCGGAGAAGGTAAGGGCTAGATGCGGCTTACACAAGCATGTATATAGATGCGTGCACACACACACACACACACACACACACACACATGGTAGAGGCCCGACTCCTTCACCATCCTCCAGACTGTGTTGTCACCAGGTGTGTTTGGGGTTCTCTTCATAAGGCCTCTTAAGTAGGCACCTGGCCCAACTATGTACCTCGACTCATAGCACTGTGACTGCAGGTCTGTTAGCCAGAGGGACAGCAGCGGGCTTGTTTCATCATCCATATTCACTCACATGGTGCAGCTTACAGGTGTATTACATTGATGAAGCCTTACAAGGCCTGTCTTTGTGTGTGTGTGTGTGTGTGTGTGTGTGTGTTGAGGGGTGTCCAAGTGAATGCCACACTGTGTCTTTCAACTAAGAAGTTACTTAGTGCACCATTTGTTTTGTGTCATTTAGGAATGGCAACAAAGCACTGCTATGTTTGCTTTCATGTACACATGGAACATAGCTACTCTCTTCTCTGGCTGTCCATCTGGGAGATGACAGGCAGTAACGGCATTGTGACAGATATGCACGTGCATGTTTGAGTGTGTGTGTGTTTGAACCTGTGTTAATTGGGACCCTGGCCCCTTGGAGAGCAGTTAATGATCTTCTCCTTGGCTTCCTTGCATGCTTTCCTTAAAGCTGGAATTCTTAATTGGTGAGACTGCCACGTCTGTTTTGGATGTTACAACAACAAAGAACTTACTGAAAATGAACCGTCCCCCATATCGTAGCACGTGCGATAGCACAGCAGTGTACTGATTTTTAGATTTTTTTTCACACTGCCGAATGCCCCTCTACATTGTTTTTATCAACAAAACCAAAACAATAGCAAAGGCACTGGGGCAAACAGTGGTGCTGTTTCCCATAATGCACATTTTCCTCTTTAAGCCTCCTTTATACATGCATTTAAAGTATGCATTGTCCTTCCAGTGAGACTTCGGTATAGTCACGTCAGCAATTTTATACAACTCCAGTCCTATTTACTGGCATCAATATCATTGACTGGCCAGTCCACACACCTACCAGTAGGTAGCTAAGTAGAATCTCTGATTGAAAAGTGAGGATCAATGCCAGAAGAAACCTTGGGGACTAAAGTTGTGTCTTCTTGTTTTAACCGCTGCTTTGTACTCTTACAGTACCAGAGGAGGAGATGACTGGGAAAGCCACAGAGTTGGGAGTGAAAAGGGAGAAATATGTGGAAGATCTTCATCAGGCACTGACCGGAGGAGGAGAAAGCGAAAGAGGAAGAGGAAGAGTGGCAGAAAAGGAGGAGTACCTGTTCCACCTCTCCTCTGACCACGGTTGTCTGTCGTATGACAAGAAGTCCCAGAGAGGCGTTTTGGTAAGTGTCAGCCATGGCTACTATAGCATGACACCCCACATGACTCCTTCCCTTTCAGATGGAGATACAGGCTACATCCCAATGTTTATGCTAACATACCAGGTAGAATAGTAGCCCAATCCACTGCTTGTTTTTACTCATACAGATGTAGGATATGAATTTGATCACACTGTTGCAGGAGAACTTTCCTGCAATACAGGACATTTAAAACATATAGTTCATTTCAAGTTTAAAAAGTATTCTGTAGTTTGTAAATTCCACTTTGAAATTTCAGACTTGATTTTACCTTACGAAAAATGTATCCACCCCTACAAAAATGTCAATTTTTTTATAATTCACATTTCTTGTTGCTGCAGATTTATTTTCCTGCTGTAGCAAACTGGTCCAAAGATTAAGATCCTACATCTGTACTACTCCTGGACCAATGGAGAGTTTCCATTGAACATTCTTTTTAGTCAAGGATTTGAAAGTCGGCTTAATCTGGGCCTGTGAACATGTCCCCAAATGTAAACTGTTACTAGGCCTAATGGCTCTCATTGCAAGATCCTCTAGTCTTCTGGTTTCCCATAGGTTTTTCTTATGTGCGGCTCAATTTGTTTGACCACACACTTCATTTCCCATGATGCCCCAAGGACGTAGGTCACTAGCCACACACAAAAAATACACAGGAAGTCACTAAGAGGGTTTACAAGGGGCTGTTTAAAGATAAGATGTATTGTTTCTCCACAATCCAGGATAAAGAAGGTTGTGTTCCCTTGAGGGCCACTTGAGGAGAAACCAAGATAACAATCTGGCAATTTATTACCCATCTTATCAGAACAGAATGGTTTAGTCCCTGTGCGTAAATCATGCATAGAAATCAATGGGGGATTTGTGAGAACATTCTTAGTCTTTGCACAGATCTCAAGGTAGGATTTGGTCCATATTGTCCTGTGAGTGGGTGTTTAAAGCCCTGGGGGCCAGGTCACTGGGCGTCCTGGGACCCCTGTCCTGGTAGAGAGAGGGAGGGCTGGAGGGTAAGAAGCTCTGTTAGCAGGGGCCATAAATAACCTGTTTATGAACTAGGGCCGGCTCCATCTAAGACGATGTGAGACAAAAGGTCAGATACAGAGGACTAATACAAACTGTGTGTGTGTGTGTGTGTGTGTGGTGTGTGTGTGTGGTAGGCCTTTGTTGAGGATTCCTGGGGTCTGTTTGCATTAAACTTTAACAACTTAGCTGGGTTATCACCTGCTTCTTTTCTTAGCTCTTTTTCTCTCTCTCTTTCTTTTTCAACACACACAGAAGTTGAAAGTGTAACAAGTCTTCTTAGCAAGATAATTGTAGGGTACAAAAGTGACTAAGATGAGGCAAGTTTCCTTCGGGAGCACAAGAAAGGAGAAGAAAGAGTACAAAACAGATGTTGAACTTAACCTGACATTAATATCTGATGCACATGACCCCTAGAAGTTGTAATGATACACTATATATAATATAAGGTTTTGCTGTTAAACTGCTCTTAAGCAGGTGTTTTAGATGAGTTACTCCTAACAGTGCATTTTATAGCCTCAACATTGCTGGTGGAAAAGATCAAGCTTTTGAATCGACTTGAAGATTGTGTATTTGCAAACATTGCTAATGTATTAGCATTAGCAATATTTTTAATACTGTTATTATGGTAGTTCATGACACAGTATGCTCTTTATAATGATATTGCTTGAGTTAAGTCACTGTTGGAAATATTAACTAACGTTCTTTCCGAGAGGGAGAGGGAGAGGGTGTCTCTTGCCAGGTGGTTAACAGTCTACACCTGTTGCTTCAGAGTCTGAGGTAGCATTGTGGCACCAGGTGATATTCCTCATTTTGGCTTGAATGTCCTCAGCAGCTTGCCCAATCATTATGTCAACACAGCGTCCCTTCACACTAGTGATTGTATGATATAACTATGTAAAGTCGGAGTGTTTGCAAAAGAAACGACCTGGGTGCTATTGCTATCACATTCACTATGCTCGTAAACTCTGATCTCGGATCAGGAACACTGATCACACAATCTATTAATCTATAGGCGCACACACCCAGTCTCTGCTGAATAGGGGACTATCTCTGTAAAATGTGTAACATTTTATATTGCCTGTAAATGTTAAGTTAACAACAGTACTCAGTAGTGTGGTCTAGTTGACAATGAGAACAGTGACAGATAGCTGTAAAGAGTGGTGTGTGGAGTGATGAATCACGCTTCACCATCTGGCAGTCCGACGGACGAATCTGAGGTTGGCGTATGCCAAGAGAACACTAGCTGCCCGAATGCATAGTGCCAACTGTAAGGTTTGGCGGAGGATGAGTAATGGCCTGGGGCTGTTTTTCATGGTTCAGGCTAGGCCCTTTAGTTCAAGTGAAGGGAAATCTTAATGCTACACCTTTGGGATGAATTGGAACGCCGATTTCGAGCCAGGCCTAATCACCCAACATCATTGCCCAACCGCACTAATACTCTTGTGGCTAAATGGAAGTAAGTCCCCACAACAATGTTCCAACATCTAGTGGAAAGCCTTCCCAGAAGAGTGGAGGATGTTATAGCAGCAAAGGGTGGACCAACTCCATATTAATGCCCATGATTTTGATGAGCAGGTGTCTACATACTTTTGGTCATATAGTTTATACTGACAAACTACATGCTTCGTTGAATTTTAGATGTCAGTGGATTGGGGTAGAAGGGATGATGAAGGAAGAGGGTCTTCTTGTAACACTCTGTCAGCTGGAACTTCTGTGGCAATGACACTAACTTTGTGGGTTTTTACATAGCTCCCATGGCCTCATTTCAACAGACACCAACTCATGGTTTTGTACAGTAGCATACTGTATAGCCTAGTTAAATATGACTATACCTTGTCTGGGATTTTTTATTTATTTTACCTTTATTTAACTAGGCAAGTCAGTTAATTAAGAACAAATTCTTATTTTCAATGAAGGCCTAGGAACAGTGGGTGCCTGTTCAGGGGCAGAACGACAGATTTGTACCTTGTCAGCTCGGGGATTCGAACTTGCAACCTTTCGCTTACTAGTACAATGCTCTAACCACTTGGCTACCCTGCCACCCCAGGAATTGTCTATACCTTGTCTGGGATTAACTTCCTGCTTAAAAACACCTACAGGACAGTTCCAGTTCTGGGGTAGTTTCCTGAAGGTGCTTTTTCTGAAGCACATTGATTAGTGATTTAGGTATTTTGTTTAGTTTCCAACTCTCCTTCTTAAGCATGGTCACCCGTTGCTTGCATTGATTTCAAGCATACTGTGAATGCGTTCATATGCATATTGATTTGTTGGGCTTCAGTAAAGAAGTCCTGTGTACTATGGTATGTTGGACTATACTCTTGTAGAGCCTCCCTACGTTATGAATCAGTCTTTACCCTTCTATACAATGCACTAGCCACTGTATGCTTTTTCCCCATTCGCACAAACTGCCATGCCTGGGGGAAAATAGCACCCCCATGTTCAGTATATGGCACACACTCCACACTACGTTCCCTCATGACAGGCCTGCCTGAGTTGTCACCATTCCACACAGACCACAGGCTGATGTGTGGCTGATGTTGTTGGCTAGCCTAGCTGAGGGGGGAACACCCTGACTGTCACTGCTCCTCTTATTCCCAGAGGACAGGGCAGGTCCAGGAGCATCCAGTCCCAGGGAATTCCCAGAGGCTTCCTATGGAGGCTCTCCAATATTTTGAGGTTTTGCGTGTTGAATCACTTCTCTCATACCCTCTCATACCCATTGAAAAATGGCACCGGAAGAAATGGCATCAGTTTTACGGGCACCCAACCAATTGTGCTATTATGTGGGGGGGTTTTCACGTTATTTGTTACTTATTTCGTATATAATGTTTTTGCCACTATCTTACGGCAAAAAAAGAGCTTCTGGATATCAGGACAGCGATCACTCACCTTGGATAAGAAGAAGATTTTTTCTTCAACAAGCAGGACGCACAGGACATTCTCCTAACACGCGACAAGGCCAACATCCCAGTTATCTGCAAGAGGAAGAGATGCAGGTACAGAGGACACAGAGTGGGATGCCTCGTGAGGATCTTCAGAAAGCGAGTGGGAAAGCTGCCGTTA
Organism: Oncorhynchus tshawytscha; assembly: GCF_018296145.1. NCBI lineage: Eukaryota > Metazoa > Chordata > Actinopteri > Salmoniformes > Salmonidae > Oncorhynchus > Oncorhynchus tshawytscha. The sequence continues at coordinate 14,940,229 of NC_056432.1, forward strand.
CCGTCAATATTACTCGCCAACGTGCAATCATTGGACTATAAATTAGACAAGGTACAATCACGAATATCCAACCAACGGGTCATCAAAAACTGTAATATCCTATGTTTCACGGAATCGTGGCTGAATGATGACATGGATATTCAGCTTGCGGGATATACACAGCACCATCAAGACGAGGGAGGGCAGTCTGTGCATATTTGTAAACAACAGCTGCTGCACGAAATCTAAGGAAGTCTCTAGATTTTTCTCTCCTGAAGTAGAGTATATTGTGATAAATTGCAGGCCACACTACTTGCCTAGTGAGTTTTCAGTTATACTTTTCGTGGCTATGTATTTACCACCACATACAGATGCTGGCACTAAGACTGCACTCAGTCAGCTGTATAAGGAAATAAGCAAACAGGAAACCATTCACCCAGAGGTGGCGCTCCTAGTGGCCAGAGACTTTTATGCAGGGAAACTTAAATCAGTTCTCCCAAATGTTAAATGTGCAACAAGAGTGGAAAAAAATTCTAGATCACATGTACTCCACACAGAGACGCGAACAAAGCTCTCCTTCGCCCTCTATTTGGTAAATCCGACCACAACTCTATCCTCCTGATTCCTGCTTACAAGCAACAATTAATGCAGGAATCACCAGTGACTCGGCCTATAAAAAAGTGGTCAGATGAAGCAGATGCTAAACTACAGGACTGTTTTGCTATCACAGGCTGGAACATGTTCCGGGATTCTTCCGATGGCATTGAGGAGTTCACCACATCAGTCACTGGCTTTATCAATAAGTGCATCGAGGACGTCATCCCCATAGTGACTGTACGTACACATCCCAACCAGAAACCATGGATTACAGGCAACATTCGCACTGAGCTAAAGGGTAGAGCTGCAGCTTTCAAGGTGCACGATTCTAACCCCGAAGGTTATAAGAAATCCTGCTATGACCTGCGACAAACCATCAAACAGGCAAAGTGTGAATAAAGGGCTAAGATTGAACTATACTACACCGGCTCCAACGCTCGTCTTATGTGGCAGGGCTTGCAAACTATTACAGACTACAAAGGGAAGCACAGCCGCGAGCTGCCCAGTGACACGGCGGATTACCAGGACGTGTGCTCCGGGCTTGTGCTGACCAACTGGCAGGTGTCTTCACTGACATTTTCAACATGTCCCTGATTGAGTCTGTAATACAAACATGTTTCAAGCAGATCACCATAGTCCCTTTGCCCAAGAACACAAAGGCAACCTGCCTAAATGTCTACAGACCCGTAGCACTCACATCCGTAGCCATGAAGTGCTTTGAAAGGCTGGTAATGGCTCACATTAACACCATTATCCCAGAACCCTAGACCCATTCCAATTTGCATACCGCCCAAACAGATTCACAGATGATGCAATCTCTATTGCACTCCACACTGCCCTTTCACACCTGGACTAAAGGAACACCTATGTGAGAATGCTATTCATTGATTACAGCTCAGCGTTCAACACCATAGTACCCTCAAAGCTCATCACTAAGCTGAGGATCTTGGAACTAAACATCTCCCTCTGCAACTGGATCCTGGAATTCCTGATGGGCCGCCCCCAGCTGGTGAGGGTAGGTAGGAACACGCTGATCCTCAACACTGGAGCACCCCAGAGGTGCGTGCTCAGTCCCCTCCTGTACTTCCTGTTCACCCATGACTGCATGGCCAGGAACGACTCCAACACCATCATTAAATTTGCAGACGACACAACAGTGGTAGGCGACGAGACAGCCTATAGGGAGGAGGTCAGAGACATGGCCGGGTGGTGCCAGAATAACAACCTATCCCTCAATGTAACCAAGACTATGGAGATGATTGTGGACAACAGGAAAAGGAGGACCGAACACGCTCCCATTCTCTTCGACAGTGCTGTAGTGGAGCAGATTGAAAGCTTCAAGTTCCTTGGTGTCCACATCACCAACAAACTAGAATGGTCCAAACACACCAAGACAGTCGTGAAGAGGGCATGACAAAGCCTATTCCCCTCAGGAAACTAAAAAGATTTGGCATGGGTCCTGAGATCCTCAAAAGGTTCTACAGCTGCAATATCGAGAGCATCCTGATTGGTTGCATCACTGCATGGTACGGCAATTGCTTGGCCTCCGACCGCAAGGCACTTAAGAGGGTTGTGCGTACGGCCCAGTTCATCACTGGGGCTTAGCTGCCTGCCATCCAGGACCTCTACACCAGGCGGTGTCAGAGTAAGGCCCTGAAAATTGTCAAAGACCCCAGCCAACCCAGTCATAGACTGTTCTCTCTACTACCGCATGGCAAGTGGTACCGGAATGCCAAGTCTAGGACAAAAAGGCTTTTCAACAGTTTTTACCCCCAAGCCATAAGACCCCTGAACAGGTAACCAAATGGCTACCCTGACTATCTGCATTGTGTGCCCAACCTCTATTTTTCGCTGCTGATACTCTCTGTTTATCATATATGTATAGTCACTTTAACTATACAATCATGTACATACTAACTCAATTGGCCCGACCAACCAGTGCTCCCGCACATTGCCTAACCGGGCTATCTGCATTGTGTCCCGCCACCCGCCAACCCCTCTTTTACGCTACTGCTACTCTCTGTTCATCATATATGCATAGTCACTTTAACCATATCTACATGTAAATACTTCCTCAATCAGCCTGACTAACCGGTGTCTGTATGTAGCCTCGCTACTCTTATAGCCTTGCTACTGTATATAGCCTCGCTACTGTATATAGCCCCGCGCTGTTATTTGTTTGTCTTTAGACATTTTTTTTAATGTCTTTACTTACCTATTGTTCACCTAATACCTTTGTTGCACTATTGGTTAGAGCCTGTAAGTAAGCAATTCATTGTAAGGTCTACACCTGTTGTATTCGGCGCACGTGACAAATACATTTTGATTTGACCCATGACTTGTGGCAAGGGCATTCTTGCAGCCGCTCACTTGCATGCATTGCCCAGAGCCATATATTTAGATGAATACCTACAGTACACTGCACTTGACACATGTTCAGGTTCTCTTGTTTGGATCTTCAGTTGATTCATTGATGCTCCTCTGTGAAAGTATTACTTGAATGAATTGAGATGTGCTAGTTCGGTGTTGGGGTGAAGTTGGATACTATCAGGATATTGTCAGCAACATCATCTGTCAGGGGTTCTAGAGAACTAACAGGCTGGGGGATAACTGCTTTACCGTGTCAGACAAATCCCTTTTTTTTAATATATATATATATATATATACAGTACCAGTCAAAAGTTTGGACACACCTACTCATTCAAGGGTTTTTCTTTATTTTGACCATTTTCTACACTGTAGAATAATAGTGAAGATATCAAAACTATGAAATAACACATGTGGAATCATGTAGTAATCAAGAAAGTGTTAAACAAATCAAAATATATTTTATATTTGTATATTTGAGATTCTTCAAAGTAGCCACCCTTTGCCTTGATGACAGCTTTGCACGCTCTTGGCGTTCTCTCAACCTTTGGTCTGAGAGAGAGGACAAACATAATGTTTTTGTGGATTATGATGCTTCCTATTGGATTTATATGGACTAGGAAAGTTCCCTGTCCTTTTCTTTGCGCTACATTAACTCACATTAACGATTGTACTTATCCATATTATGACTAGACTATACATGGCCTTTCTCACTGTGTTGCCATTATCCATGCTATTGTACTACTGTAGGGTGTCTAAAGGTCCATATCATGTCCAACCCATTCTATACCAATGATACCACTGTCTCATCTAGCTGTCTCTACTGGGCGTGGAGCTGCTCCAACACCTGCTTCTGTGGCAGAAAAGAGGAAGAACAGCGAAGAAAACAGTGTGATTGAAATGAAAATGAATTCTCCCCACCCAGCCCAAAACCAAACACGTCTGTGAATACCACAGATACGTCATTGTTGGCAAACAGTCATATAGTGGTGCCCTTGTCTAGGGTGCTGTGGCTTTTGTTAGGCAGAATGCATTGATAGATACGCAGGGCGACTTGACTTTTGAGCTTGCCAACCGAAACAGACAGGCTCTGATACAGGTAACACTGCAAGGAAAATATCTAGATGTCTGTTTTACTTAAAGAACTGCAGATAATGTCTTACTAAGAACATGTTCAGTGTTGGGCAGAACAAGTAGTGGTGAAATCCAGAATCATTTCAGTCCTAATCCAGACCCCTCTCGGATACAATAGTATCCTCTCCAAGAAATAATGTTGTCCCGTTTTGTGTTTCCATTTTCACAGTTTTGTGTAGTGGTGCAATGACGCTAATTTGTGTTTGGATAAATCGCTAAACCAACAAAAGCAGACAGGGACCAGAGTGACTGAAAAGTAGGACAATTAATACAACTCAAATTGTGTATTTGGTTGCAAATTACAAAGAAATTGAGACGGCCAGTTCTGTATGACAATTGGAAGAAAGCTAAAAATTAAGATTCTCCAGACCACAATGGAGGATACAATTTAGGACTAATCCATGTGGTCTGTCTGGGTGTCCATCATTCATCTTTTTGTCTGTTTGCACAAGTTGCACTTACAGATATTTGTTAAAGAACTGCAGTCATTTTGACATGCAGATTTCTCCCACAATCTTGCTGGAGTCTTTCTGGTACAATCAGAAATGTGACCCAATAGTGTCATCATGTTCCATGGCACACACTAAACTGTTTAGAAAGCCTCAAATTATCAGTCTTTATCAGGGCATTGCCGCCTCTCACTTCCGTCTCATTATCTTCCCCACAGCCTCTGCAAGGTGGATCTGCTGCTGACAGGGCAAGCTTTCCGCTAGTTGCCCACGCTTCCCATAATAAAGACCCCCTCCCACCCCAAAACACACACACAGTGCTATACGATCACACACACGCACGTATGCACACACACACACACACGTCATTGTTTTCCAGAGATACATGCCATTTTGAGCTAGGAAAGGGGTATATGGCTATGATTAATGGTTGCGTGGGCTCCAACAGTAGTCCTGTCTGTTGTAATAATGTGTACTGTCTATTAAGTCCTGTCTGTTGTAATAATATATACTGTCTATTAAGTCCTGTCTGTTGTAATAATATATACTGTCTATTAAGTCCTGTCTGTTGTAATAATATATACTGTCTATTAAGTCCTGTCTGTTGTAATAATATATACTGTCTATTAAGTCCTGTCTGTTGTAATAATATATACTGTCTATTCAGTCCTGTCTGTTGTAATAATGTGTACTCTCTACTAAATCATGTCTGTTGTAGTAATATATACTCTCTACTAAATCCTGTCTGTTGTAACGTGTACTGTATATTAAGCAATTAATGGGGTTTCACCTTGCGGACTCTGCAACAGGGTCATTTTCCTTAAAGTTTCTTATATCACAGTATGGATGAAATTGCTTAACTTTTTGGAAAACCAAAGGATGTCTAGATTATCAAGTAGACTTTGCCTTTATGAATGAGTTCATTGTGTCCCTGCTCCCAGTGTAACCAGGGTGACTTCAGGACATTCACTTGGGAGTTGGATGCTCCCAGTGTAACCAGGGTGACTTCAGGACATTCACTTGGGAGTTGGATGCTCCCAGTGTAACCAGGGTGACTTCAGGACATTCACTTGGGAGTTGGATGCTCCCAGTGTAACCAGGGTGACTTCAGGACATTCAGTTGGATGCTCCCATAAGGAATGCCTTGTTCCCCTCTATGCCCACTATGTGTTTCCATTTTCACTGGGGTCATGTCCCGATCCCTTTGTTCTCCAGTCCTACATTCCACCTCCCCTCCCTGCTGCTGACCTTCTGTTCTGGGCACTGACTGTCTGGACTAGGTCTATATATATATATATATATATATATATATATATATATATATATATATATACATACATACATACATACATACATACATACATACATACATACACACACACACACACACACACACACACACACACACACACACACACACACACACACACACACACACACACACAAGGGAATCCCCTCAGACACTTACACTGATTAGCACTAGTTTATGCCTCTGATTGAAGCAGAGTGGTGTGGGTGTGTACTGTGGGCAGCCATACCCAAAGATTTAGATACCATATAGAAAAAGTAGGTATCCCAACTCCAGTCTTCCCCCCTCTACTTCAACAGGCTCCCTGCTCTTTTCCTTGGGCTATTACCCTCCCCTCACCCCCCCGTCTGTTCCTCTCATACTGTGATTCCTTACTCTGAGGGGGGCTGATGTGAGGGGGGCTGACAGGAGAAGCTGGTAAAGAAAAGCCTGGGCCCAGTTTTTCAAAAGTTATCTACCTGTATTTCGCCTATCGGATAGGTTGCATATAAATACAACGAATAGAACAACCAAATATTTTTTCACTTGTTTGGGACTCCTGTTCTATTCATTCTATTTCTATGCATTTCATTCTCTCCAATAAAACTGAGCCCTGGCGTATTGTCCTAAGCTGTACTCCGCACGCTACCGCTGGGATTTATCTGTGTCGGATGTATAAGACAGGGAATAATGGAAGTGTGACTGTGTGATGGGCATATGGGCACTGTTTGGCTGATGGGGGTACATATACAGTATGTTGGCTGTTATGCCTGTATTGAGAGAGCACATGGAACGTGTTTTCTTTAAGGATATACTTCTTAAGGATGTGTGTGTATGGCAGTTGTGTGTTAAACTACAAAGTGGGGAGGTATATGCTGAGTGTCGAAGATGTGTTTGTAAATCTGGACATAGCGGGTTGGGGTAATAAGGCTGGGGTTATAACTGTGTGTGTCTACAAATTGGGGAATGTATGGTATGTATAAGTAATTTTGTACGTGAATGGATTATGCATATCAAGGCCATGTATCTAATTTAATAGGATATTTTTACAAACATATACAAATGTGTGTGGTATCCATTAGCTTAGTTCTTTTTTGTTTTTTTGTATTCTGAAATGTAACCTTTATTTAACTAGGCAAGTCAGTTAAGAACAAATTCTTATATACAATGACGGCCTACCAGGGAACAGTGGGTTAACTGCCTTGTTCAGGGAAAGAACAACAGACTTTTACCTTGTCAGCTCGGGGATTCGATCCAACAACCTTTCGGTTACTGGCCCAACGCTCTAGCCACTAGGTTGCCTTCCGTCAAATCCATGTCTTCTGTTCTCCTTTCCCTATTGATTACACAGTGTAAGTGTAACTTTCAACGTGAATCTCATACATTTCTCAAGGATGTCATGTTCTTGGACTGTTCAATATTCGTAGAAAATATACCTGGTCTATAGTGTTTCCTTGCAACAATTCCTCACAGAGATGCATCTCAATTGTCTGAAGGACCTTCCTCCCCTTGACCTCCCCTCCTTTGACCTACCTTCCCTTGTATCCTTGCTTCCTTTTCGTTATATTCACTTACAGAAATAACCAGACAGGTGAATGCAAATCTCCCTATTGAATAGCAAGTATATATGTGCTATGAAGTGTGTTCACAGCACTAGCAATATGCAAATGCACAATTCACAAGTTAACAAATTCCACATGAAAACAGAAAGATGTGTTTGCTCAGTCTGAAAGGAGGCCTTTTTTTCAATACCCCAGCTCTCTGTGAAAGGGTAGCCTATATCAGTCACACAGGATGGCAGTTCTGGTCCTGCCCAGTTATCTGCCCACACCCTGGCAAGGCCTGGCACACGGCATAGACTTTGACCTTTAGCTTTATCACTGGGTCTCAGGAAAAGAAAAGTAAAGGAATGAGAGAAGCAAGACTTCATCCTGTCTGTCTTTCCATGGAGACTTAATCCTGTCCGTCTTTCTACGGAGACTTCATCCTGTCGGTCTTTCCATGGAGACTTCATCCTGTCTGTCTTTCCATGGAGACTTAATCCTGTCGGTCTTTCCATGGAGACTTCATCCTGTCGGTCTTTCCATGGAGACTTCATCCTGTCGGTCTTTCCATGGAGACTTCATCCTGTCGGTCTTTCCATGGAGACTTCATCCTGTCGGTCTTTCCATGGAGACTTCATCCTGTCCGTCTTTCCATGGAGACTTCATCCTGTCGGTCTTTCCATGGAGACTTCATCCTGTCGGTCTTTCCATGGAGACTTCATCCTGTCGGTCTTTCCATGGAGACTTCATCCTGTCGGTCTTTCCATGGAGACTTCATCCTGTCCGTCTTTCTACGGAGACTTCATCCTGTCGGTCTTTCCATGGAGACTTCATCCTGTCGGTCTTTCCATGGAGACTTCATCCTGTCCGTCTTTCCATGGAGACTTCATCCTGTCGGTCTTTCCATGGAGACTTCATCCTGTCGGTCTTTCCATGGAGACTTCATCCTGTCGGTCTTTCCATGGAGACTTCATCCTGTCGGTCTTTCCATGGAGACTTCATCCTGTCGGTCTTTCCATGGAGACTTCATCCTGTCCGTCTTTCTACGGAGACTTCATCCTGTCGGTCTTTCCATGGAGACTTCATCCTGTCGGTCTTTCCATGGAGACTTCATCCTGTCGGTCTTTCCATGGAGACTTCATCCTGTCCGTCTTTCCATGGAGACTTCATCCTGTCGGTCTTTCCATGGAGACTTCATCCTGTCCGTCTTTCCACGGAGACTTCATCCTGTCCGTCTTTCCATGGAGACTTCATCCTGTCGGTCTTTCCATGGAGACTTCATCCTGTCGGTCTTTCCACAGAGACTTCATCCTGTCGGTCTTTCCATGGAGACTTCATCCTGTCGGTCTTTCCATGGAGACTTCATCCTGTCCGTCTTTCCACGGAGACTTCATCCTGTCGGTCTTTCCACAGAGACTTCATCCTGTCCGTCTTTCTACGGAGACTTCATCCTGTCCGTCTTTCCATGGAGACTTCATCGTGTCACACACACATCCACACACACACACACACACACACACACACACACTGAGTACGTTTACATGCACAGTAATAATTTGATATTAAACTGATTATGCCATTAGGCAGATTATGCAATAGTCATGTAAACACCTTACTCTGCTTATCTTAATCGGCATAAGGTCAAATCAAAGTAAACTTACGCCGATTAAAACACCTGGTTTTCAGGGCAGTCTTTCTAATTATTATGACATATAAACACCTTAATCGGTGTTCCAGCAGTGTATTTGATCTGCTCATGTGTTGGCGCCAGCCGGGCGAGCCTCCCTCTAGCGTGAGTGAAGAACAAGTTCAGAACAACTGAATGTATGCATCTTAGAAGTAGCTTTCACATACAAGCTTTATATGTCCCAAAAATAACATGGTTGCTGTGGTAGAATGTTTAGTTTGCTTGGTGATTTTCAGCATTGATCAGAGTGCCATCAGGTAGCCTGATTTCAGATGTGTCCATGTAAACAGGATTATTAAGGAAATCGTTCTTCTTCCAAAGCATGTAAACGTTTTAATTTGAACTATTATATTCATCTGACTATCCACAATAATCACATTATTGTGATACATACTCATTGTTTGCATTAGTCCTGTGATCTTTTGTCTCACATCGTCTTAGATGGAGCCGGCCCTAGTTCATAAACAGGTTATTTATGGCCCCTGCTAACAGAGCTTCTTACCCTCCAGCCCTCCCTCTCTCTACCAGGACAGGGGTCCCAGGACGCCCAGTGACCTGGCCCCCAGGGCTTTAAACACCCACTCACAGGACAATATGGACCCAACATAGCCTAACCACATTACATTGGTCACTGGCAAGAAGGACTTGTGTCAAGGAAACAGTTTGTCGTCAGAATGAGAGGGAGCAGAGAAACAAATGTGCACATAATGATCTTCAAAATATAATGAGCTGCAAAACCAACTGAATTACAAGAGGCCCAGAACAGGAGTAGCCAAGCTGCAGTCGACTTCAGGGCTCACTCTGACTTGTCAGCAATGCTCAGCGTGTTAGTGTACACAAGGGTTATAGTTTACCCCATGCTATTATGACCTCTTCTACTCCCCTAACCTATCATTATAGTGATAAATGAAACAGCACATCTTACAGGCAGAGTAATGTGAACCAGGGTTGAACCACGGGGTCACAGAGATGTACTGTACTTTACAGTATAGATAGACTGACCTGTGATTAGCCACACTGAGCTGACTGACACGCTGCCCTGGCACAGGGGTGAAGGGGGAGATCTAACGGAAGAAGTGAAGGGGGTTGGAGCTAAAGTAAGAACAAAGCCTTAAGTGTTACTCAGTGTGACACATCATTCCCTGAACACACGTACACTTTCTAAACCTTTGCTCAGATCCACCTTTGCGCGTTCAGACATGTAACGGTCACTCACACAGACCTGTGTACAAACACCCTCTAGTTAAACAGCTCTCTCATTTGAAACTCTGCACATTACCTTTATCATCTCTTATTAAGCATGCCTACAGTTTCATAGACTCTCAGGCTGTGGGGCTCAGCCTGCATAGGATCAGTCAGTAACATCTTCATTTTGGTCTTATTTTTACGATGTTGGGAAGCTGTCTTTCAATATAACCTGGGTGGTCTCCTCCGAATCCTGAAGCCATTAGTGCATTGTTAAAGTGCTGATTTACATGGCCATGTCGTAATCAGCCCTCGTTGCTGGGGCTCTTTCACAGCCGTTACATCGGCTGTTTGGCAACACCAAGGCCGATGGCAGCGCTTAGGTTAGCAATCACACAAAACAAGGACAGGGAGTCTGAGGGGGGTTAATGTGCATTGTGGTGTTTTAGCTTTGTATTGTCATGTTTTTGAGTGTTGAAAGCTATATAGTTAGTGAACAATAACATATTATGCTGTATATTGAAAACAGAAGAGCATAACTTTGTTTATTGAGAAATGAATGAGGCAGGGCTGTATAAAGGGTCCTATTCGGCAAGCCAAAGTATTGAATAACATATAAACTAAATCAGTGATCTCCAAACACAATGAAATCCTTACAGGAATTAAACATTGATTTTAGTACCATGAAATACAAACACTGGTGGAAAGAAATGTCAAATATTGGACAACAGTTTGTCCAAAATTGAAATTACTTGCAGAAGTCAGAATAAACTACTATTGTGCAAGTTATTTAAATATTGTATAAGAGTGAACTAGCATTGTGCAAGTTATTTAAATACTGTATAAGAGTGAACTAGCATTGTGCAAGTTATTTAAATACTGTATAAGAGTGAACTAGCATTGTGCAAGTTATTTAAATACTGTATAAGAGTGAACTAGCATTGTGCAAGTTATTTAAATACTGTATAAGAGTGAACTAGCATTGTGCAAGTTATTTAAATACTGTATAAGAGTGAACTAGCATGGTCTAGTCACAGTAAGAATGAGGAACACTGTGCACATATAACTTCTCACAAACTTGTGTTCAGGTTTCCTTCATTTTACTGTGACTGGGCCTGAGTATTTCCTGAAAAGTGTGGTGTGCAGGTTTCCTCACAAGTCTGATTTCTGCTGGTGTTTTCTTCTTCTTTGTGAGAGAGAATACACGGGGAGAAAGAGACCAACAGAGAGCAGGAAGGGAAACATAGAGAGAACGGTGATGATGAGGAGTGTCTACTTTGACAGGATCAGGTTCACCGTGCCAGGAGAAAACAGCTGTGTGGCCTGCCAGGACAACTCTGGCCTAGACAAAAATTACAAGCATTTAATGAGAGCTTTTGAAGACGCCAGCCTTTATTACAGTGGGTCAACGACCCCAACACAGCCCAGCAAAGATTTAGCACCTCACTACCTTCTGGTTTCCCAACTCATCATGAGGCATTGCATCCTCTTTCTCTATGGGGAAAATTTAGACCTGAGGTATGCATACGTAAAATTAACTTAATTCCTTTTTTACACACATCCCTCTTGAATTTAAGTATGTGGAAATGCATGTATTAATTCTCTCATAATTCCACCACCTTTACATGTGAGGAAACTATGAATAAGGTCCAGCAACCTTACGGTTCCAAGTGGAAAAACATCAACTTTCTTTTTTCTGATAGAAATAACATCATTCTCCATGCACTGTAATTTACAACTTGATAAGAGCTATTAATAAGACCTAGGTAAATGAGTAATCTGTTTGGATAAGGGGATTGTAAATATAAAATTACACTTGTTTTAGATCTATTTTAACTTATAGTCAGTGGAAACTAATGTGAAACCAGTCATATCACACACACACACACATGCACGTGCACACACACACAAACACACACACACACACACACACACACACACACACACACACACACACACACACACACACACACACACACACACACACATGCACGTGCACACACACACACACACACACACACACACATACATTCATGCTACACACATCACAACTGCTGCTACCAGACTCTTATTTACTATTGTTAATACTGCACAATTTAAACACTTGCCCCTCAATCCCCCCTTCCCTGAAACGTGTAAATATTGTGCCTTCCTGTATTATACTTATGATAAAAGGTTTCTTCTATTCTACCGAGCCATTTGCTTTATGTTTGTATTCTTCTGTTTTATCATTTGTAATTGCTGTTGCATTGTTGAGAAGGAACCTGCAAGTAAGCATCTGACTACATTTATTTAAATGGACAATTCTGTGAACTATCTTGTGTATCTTTTAAATTGACACAATACCTGTTAGCAAAGGTGTCAGCTAAAGATTTACGTGCAGGAGCTTGCAGGGATTTGTAGTTTTGCATGTCTACTTTGAAGCTAATTAGCATTTCTGAATCTGAGAGTAAATAGAGGCGAATAAATTGATAAAAGAGAGATTTACATGGTTATCAAAACGTCATGCCATTGTAAGGATACACGAAACACAGCCCTTTAAGTGTTTATAAAATTCCCTATGGGAAAAATCAATGGTAGAAAAACGATTGGAAACTTTTCCCTGTTTGACCGCTAGGTTTTATGGGTATTATGACACCTCCACAGTAGGGCTCTATATCATGAAAAATGTAATGAAAACCAAAATTTGCTTTTTGGTCTTAATTTAAGGTTAGGGTTAGTGCATAAGGTTAGCATTGTGGTTAAGTTTAGGGTTAGATTTAAGGTTAGGGTTAGAGAAAATCCGATTTTAAGAAGATAAAATGTAGAAATAGTTGGGGTTTATGACTTTGTGGCTGTGAGGCCTGAGTTTCCCACTTGGAAAGTATCAAAATCAACCAATAGGAAGCTCTACGCAAATAACTTAATTTTAACTCAGAGGTTCAGATTTTCCAACTTGTCATGAATACACCATCTGGCAAGCCAAAATAGTTATTGCGTAAGCACGGTGAACTTGCAAGCACCTCTTTTGAGCAAGCTCTATCCTCAAGATTGACCTCTCTTCTTTTGTCTTCAAATCATATTAATTTGTCACGTGCGCCAACTACAACAGTGAAATGCCTACTTACAGGCTCTAACCAATAGTGCACAAATGGTAGTAGGTGAACAATAGGTAAGTAAAGAAATAAATAACAACAGTAAAAAGACAGTGAAAAATAACAGTAGTGAGGCTATAAAAGTAGCGAGGCTACATACAGACACTGGTTAGTCGGGCTGATTGATGTAGTATGTACATGTAGATATGGTTAAAGTGACTATGCATATATGGTGAACAGAGAATAGCAGTAGCGTAAAAGAGGGGTTGGCGGGTGGTGGGTGGCGGGACACAACGCAGATAGCTCGGTTAGCCAATGTGCTGGAGCAGTGGTTGGTGCTCCCGCGTGTATGTACATGAATGTATAGTTAAAGTGACTATGCATATATGATAAACAGAGAGTAGCAGCAGCGTAAAAGAGAGGTTGGGCACACAATGCAGATAGTCCGGGTAGCCATTTGATTACCTGTTCAGGAGTCTTATGGCTTGGGGGTAAAAACTGTTGAAAAGCCTTTTTGTCCGAGACTTGGCACTCCGGTACCGCTTGCCATGTGGTAGTAGAGAAAACAGTCTATGACTGGGGTGGCTGGGGTCTTTGACCATTTTTAGGGCCTTCCTCTGACACCACCTGGTGTAGAGGTCCTGGATGGCAGGCAGCTTAGCCCCAGTGATGAACTGGGCCGTACGCACTACTCTCTGTAGTGCCTTGTGGTCGGAGTCCAAGCAATTGCCGTACCAGGCAGTGATGCAACCATGCTCTCGATGTTGCAGCTGTTGAACCTTTTGAGGATCTCAGGACCCATGCCAAATCTTTTTAGTTTCCTGAGGGGGAATAGGCTTTGTCATGCCCTCTTCACGACTGTCTTGGTGTGTTTGGACCATTCTAGTTTGATGGTGATGTGGACACCAAGGAACTTGAAGCTTTCAATCTGCTCCACTACAGCCCCATCGATGAGAAAGGGGCGTGCTCGGTCCTCCTTTTCCTGTTGTTCACAATCATTTGGAGTCGTTCCTGGCCATGCAGTCGTGGGTGAACATGGAGTACAGGAGGGGACTGAGCACGCACCTCTGGGGGGCTCCAGTGTTGAGGATCAGCGTGTTCCTACCTACCCTCACCAGCTGGGGGCGGCCCATCAGGAAGTCCAGGATCCAGTTGCAGAGGCAGATGTTTAGTTATTTTTGGGCGGTATGCAATTTGGAATGGGTCTAGGGTTTCTGGGATAATGGTGTTAATGTGAGCCATTACCAGCCTTTCAAAGCACTTCATGGCTACGGATGTGAGTGCTACAGGTCTGTAGTCATTTAGGCAGGTTGCCTTTGTGTTCTTGGGCACAGGGACTATGGTGGTCTGCTTGGCAGCTCGCGGCTGTGCTTCCTTTTGTAGTCTGTAATAATTTGCAAGCCCTGCCACATCTATCTATCTATCTATCTATCTATCTATCTATCTATCTATCTATCTATCTATCTATCTATCTATCTATCTATCTATCTATCTATCTATCTATCTATCTATCTATCTATCTATCTATCTATCTATCTATCTATCTATCTATCTATCTATCTATCTATCTATCTATCTATCTATCTATCTATCTATCTATCTATCTATCTATCTATCTATCTATCTATCTATCTATCTATCTATCTATCTATCTATCTATCTATCTATCTATCTATCTATCTATCTATCTATCTATCTATCTATCTATCTATCTATCTATCTATCTATCTATCTATCTATCTATCTATCTATCTATCTATCTATCTATCTATCTATCTATCTATCTATCTATCTATCTATCTATCTATCTATCTATCTATCTATCTATCTATCTATCTATCTATCTATCTATCTATCTATCTATCTATCTATCTATCTATCTATCTATCTATCTATCTATCTATCTATCTATCTATCTATCTATCTATCTATCTATCTATCTATCTATCTATCTATCTATCTATCTATCTATCTATCTATCTATCTATCTATCTATCTATCTATCTATCTATCTATCTATCTAATTAAATATTAGCCTGTTCGCTACCTATCGTTAACCGTAACCTTGTCCCTAGGCTCAATTGCTTCCGCATCTGGTGGATGCATCCTTGTTGCATTATTGCTAGCTGACCTTCTAATCTCTGACCTTCTAATCTCTGACCTTCCTTGACCCTGTCATTTTCCTTGCCCTCATCAATGATGCTTCACATGAAGCTGCCAACCGTGTCGAAATATGACATGAATCTGCTTGAAACCACGAAACTGCAGCAACCATCATCAATGCAGAGGGAACTGGATGATCTCAGCACCTGGACCGCTACCAATGACATGCTTCTCAATGAGAATAAATGTGTAGTGATGCATGTCATCTTCTCTGAAAACCCAGCCTGCACCACCCCCTCTTCATCAATGGTGTCCCCCTGTCATAGACATCAAAGTTCAGGGTGCTGGGTCTCACTGTCCAGCAGGACCTGCGCTGGAGCAGCCAGGTTGACACCATGACCACAAGCACCAGCAGGAAGCAGTTCCTCCTCAAGCGCATTAAGCACTTCTCTGTAACCACAGCAGACCTACTGTCCATCTACATCTGCTTCGTATAACCAGTTCTGGAATATGCTGTCCCTGGCACCCTGGCCTCACTCAAACCCTGACTACTCAGGTGTTTTGCTAGTTTAGGATTTTACAATTTGTTCATTATTTATGATTGATTTTATAATTGTAAGTATATGTACAATTCAGTCTATGACTGCGAGAAATAAAAGGTACTACTAGCCATGGCCTAACTAGCTAACATAGCTAGCTAGCTAATTCATCCAGCTAGCGCCATCCGGTATTTAGACCACTTCATAGAGAAGGAAAGAGTGACTGAGAGAGAGGGTGGAGCTGTGCGTTATGTCATTCAGTTAGCTACTCCAGCCACCTTGACCTCAACAACATCACATTTGACAACATATTAGCTAGCATAACTCAATTGATGTGATTGAGTTACTACTGTAGCTACATTTCCACTTTGTTATAGCTACATGCACTAGTAAGGACCGTCACAGGTCAATTTGCCATACAGATTTTAAAGGTGCTTTTTTGGATGCCTATAGGCTAGTAGATATGACCCAGACAAGTGCCCATTTGTAGGAGGGTGAAAGATGGGAGACGGCTAGCCAGAAGCAGAGACAGCCCCCATCAAGCTGACAGGTTTATAAGGAACACTCACTGTACCACCAGTCTGTCTCCTTCAGGAAACCACAGCAGACACACAGCGGGCTACCTCATTACCTGAGAGAGTGAAGCTTAGAAGTGTGTTCAACATGTTCAACATGTTACAGAAAGAGAGGGAAATGCAGTAAACCAACTCCCACCCTGTCTCTGTTTGATGACCTCACCTTGGCACCATTTGATGACTTATTTTCTTATCCTTTTTGAAAGGCCCCCTATATTTGACAGCTCTCTGTCTATGCGCTCAGATCAATGGATGTTCACTGTGTGCATGTACAGGCATTCCTGTGTTATTAGTGTATAAAAACAGAGAATGACGATTGTGGGACGCCCCATAATGACACGTCAGTCAAGAGCCCCTAGGAGGTACAGTACTGTAGCTAGATGTGTCTGGACCGATGAATTAAGTTGACTGTTATACCTTGTTTAGAAGGAGTGGGGATGGTGAGGGGGACAAGAGAGGAGACAAGAAAAAGCTTGGAGCATTTATTTTCCCTATTCAGTCTCACCTCCTTCTTGCCTTTCTCCTCTCTTTCCCTACATCACTCCCTCTCACCAAGGAGTAAGTGAGATGAAGCGAGAGAGAGAGAGCTTTGGAACTTTAAGTCTTGTCTTCAAGCCACCGAGGCCTAGATCCTGAAAGTCTAGTATCTCCTCTAAAGCACTCCATTCTGATAAACAACTTTGAGTTCCTCTTGTGCTGAGAGGCTGCTTCCTTGCTGCTGAATGCCCATTTGGGTGGGTAGAGAGCTGGGTGCTTGTTCTGTAGTGGGTTCTAAAGCGATAGTAGTGAATCCCACACTGATATTGTTTCCTCACACACACCACACACCTACTAACACTTTGCATAAACACACAGGCACACACTCAAGAAGAGAACTTCACTTAATCTTGTTCCCCTCTTTATTTCTGTCTGTTTCTCTCTCTTCCTCTACTTTCCCAACCATCTCTCTATGTGTAGGTGAACATGGGTGCAGTGGAGCTGCACCCTGCCCCTGTGGATCTCAACAGGGAGATGATAGCCCACACTCTGGAGCACAGCGCTGACCTGGAGGCAGAGAACAGACAGCTGCAGGAGAAGAATCAGACACTCCAGCAGGAGCGACAGCACCTCCTTGCAGAGTAAGGACTGTGTATGTGAACACGCGTGCGCGGGTATGTTTAGATTGAGGGCACGAAAAAAGGAAGTAACTTTCCACTTTTACGATGCAGTCCACTTATCTGTGGGTTGTTGTGCCCGTGCTCCTCGTCTTAGGTCTACTCCCTAGCCCTCTTTCCCCAGAGACTCAACAATGACATCATCACTCAATAACATCATCACTAGCCGCCCAACTGAGAGGAGAGAGTTACCCACGTCCAGGCCGCAAAGACTATTGGGGATTTCTGGGAATTGACTTCAATTAATTAATTAATTTCTTCTTCTTCTTTTTTTCCTCTTTTTTTATTTTTTTATTTCCTCCCTGATCCCTTGAGTAGCTGAAAAAGCCAGACAGTAGAGTGGCTCATGTCTGGCCAGGGTGGGGCACATCATCATCCCAATAACACCCACCCAAAGTTCTCTCTCTCAGTTCAAAGTGGCTTTAAAGCAAGTGAAATAAACCATTAACAAAAGTGAGAAGAAACAAAAAAGCACATAACAAACATAAAAAAATATACAGTTAACATTGCACTCATAAAGGTTTCAAAGGGATAAATATATTTCAAATGTATTATTATCAGCTTTGTACATTGTTTTTAACATTGTGCACATAGTTGTAGTACGAATAGTAGGGGAAGATAAGTACACAGATAAATATTGGTTGTATTTACAATGTTGTTTGTGCTCCACTGGTTGGCCTGTTTTCATGGCGATGGGTCACAAATCTCACTGCTATGACTGCACATTGCGGTATTTATCCTGACAGATATGGGGGTTTATCAATGTTTGATTTGTTTTCACATTCTTTGTGGATCTGTGTAATCTGTGGGAAATATGTGTCTGTGATATGGTCATAACTTTGGCAATAGGAAAGGAAGTGTAGCTCAGTTTCCAACTCATTTATTTGGGCAGTGGGCACATATGCATACCTGGCTCTCTCTCTCACAGAGTCTACATAGTCAAGGATTTACTTAGTTTTGGGTCAGTCACAGTGGTCAAGTATTCTGCTACTGTGTATTCTCTGTTTAGGGCCAGATACTATTCCAGTTTGCTCAGTTTTTTGTTTGATTCTTTCCAGTGTGTCAAATGGTTATTTTTTATATATTTTTTAGGGGGGGGGTCTAATTGTGTTGCTGTCCTGGGGTTCTGTGGGGTCTGTTTGTGTTTCTGAACAGAGCCCCAGAACCAGCTGGCTGAGGGGACTCTTCTCTAGGTTAATCTCTGTAGGTGGGGGCTTTGTGGTTGTAGAATTTAACAGTTATTTATGGATTTTAATATTTAGCGGGTACAGTCCTAATTCTGCTCTGTGCATGCATTGTTTGATGTTTTGCATTGTACATGAAGGATCATTTCCCCATGTTGTGAATTCTTGATTGGTGAGTGCTCCACAGACCTCAGAACCATAGAGAGCAATGGGTACTATAACTGATTTAAGTATTTTTAGTCAGATCCTAATTGGGATGTTGAGTTTATGTTCCTTTTGATGGCATGAAAAGCACTTCTTTCCTTGTCTCTTAGATTGTTCACAGCCTTGTGGAAGTTACCTATTGTGTTTATGTTTAGGCCGAGGTAGGTATAATTCTTTGTGTGCTCTAGGGCAAAGGTGTCTAGATAGAATTGTCCTGGCAACTGGACATTTTTTGGAACACCTTTATTTTTGTCTTAGTGAGATTTACTGTCAGGGCCCAAGTCTGACAGAATCTGTGCAGAATATCTAGGTGATGCTGTAGGCCAGAGTTCCCCAACCGGCGGCCCATGGATCGAATTTGTCCCCCAAAGTTGTATGAGCAAAACTAACTTTAAAAAAATACAAATGTTGGACATAAAATACTGTAAAAACACCAGCAAATCAGCTCCAAGTGATTTAATTTAAGTATTGCCGCACATAAAAGAGTGATCGTATACAAATGTAAGCAAGGTTTGAAATTATTATGTTTTAGTCAAATATATCTGTTTGGGCTTCTTGTGTTCAATTGTTAGTCTACAAATTATTTGTAATAACGTTCCGACCATCTGCTCAAGAAAAAAATGACCCCTCCCTCGGCTGAATCTTGTTGATGATCCCTGCTATAGGCCCTCCTTGGTTGGGGACAGAAGCAAATCATCTGCAAACAGTAAACATTTGACTTCAGAGTCTAGTAAGTTGAGGCCGGGTGCTGCAGACTGTTCTAGTTCCCTCGCCAATTCATTTATATACAGTGCCTTGCGAAAGTATTCGGCCCCCTTGAACTTTGCGACCTTTTGCCACATTTCAGGCTTCAAACATAAAGATATAAAACTGTATTTTTTTGTGAAGAATCAACAACAAGTGGGACACAATCATGAAGTGGAACGACATTTATTGGATATTTCAAACTTTTTTAACAAATCAAAAACTGAAAAATTGGGCGTGCAAAATTATTCAGCCCCTTTTACTTTCAGTGCAGCAAACTCTCTCCAGAAGTTCAGTGAGGATCTCTGAATGATCCAATGTTGACCTAAATGACTAATGATGATAAATACAATCCACCTGTGTGTAATCAAGTCTCCGTATAAATGCACCTGCACTGTGATAGTCTCAGAGGTCTGTTAAAAGTGCAGAGAGCATCATGAAGAACAAGGAACACACCAGGCAGGTCCGAGATACTGTTGTGAAGAAGTTTAAAGCCGGATTTGGATACAAAAAGATTTCCCAAGCTTTAAACATCCCAAGGAGCACTGTGCAAGCGATAATATTGAAATGGAAGGAGTATCAGACCACTGCAAATCTACCAAGACCTGGCCGTCCCTCTAAACTTTCAGCTCATACAAGGAGAAGACTGATCAGAGATGCAGCCAAGAGGCCCATGATCACTCAGGATGAACTGCAGAGATCTACAGCTGAGGTGGGAGACTCTGTCCATAGGACAACAATCAGTCGTATATTGCACAAATCTGGCCTTTATGGAAGAGTGGCAAGAAGAAAGCCATTTCTTAAAGATATCCATAAAAAGTGTCGTTTAAAGTTTGCCACAAGCCACCTGGGAGACACACCAAACATGTGGAAGAAGGTGCTCTGGTCAGATGAAACCAAAATTGAACTTTTTGGCAACAATGCAAAACGTTATGTTTGGCGTAAAAGCAACACAGCTCATCACCCTGAACACACCATCCCCACTGTCAAACATGGTGGTGGCAGCATCATGGTTTGGGCCTGCTTTTCTTCAGCAGGGTCAGGGAAGATGGTTAAAATTGATGGGAAGATGGATGGAGCCAAATACAGGACCATTCTGGAAGAAAACCTGATGGAGTCTGCAAAAGACCTGAGACTGGGACGGAGATTTGTCTTCCAACAAGACAATGATCCAAAAGGTAAAGCAAAATCTACAATGGAATGGTTCAAAAATAAACATATCCAGGTGTTAGAATGGCCAAGTCAAAGTCCAGACCTGAATCCAATTGAGAATCTGTGGAAAGAACTGAAAACTGCTGTTCACAAATGCTCTCCATCCAACCTTACTGAGCTCGAGCTGTTTTGCAAGGAGGAATGGGAAAAATTTTCGGTCTCTCGATGTGCAAAACTGATAGAGACATACCCCAAGCAACTTACAGCTGTAATCGCAGCAAAAGGTGGCGCTACAAAGTATTAACTTAAGGGGGCTGAATAATTTTGCACGCCCAATTTTTCAGTTTTTGATTTGTTAAGAAAGTTTGAAATATCCAATAAATGTCGTTCCACTTCATGATTGTGTCCCACTTGTTGTTGATTCTTCACAAAAAATACAGTTTTATATCTTTATGTTTGAAGCCTGAAATGTGGCAAAAGGTCGCAAAGTTCAAAGGGGGCCGAATACTTTCGCAAGGCACTGTATATATATATATATATATATATATATATATATATATATATATATATATTGAAGAGGGTTGGGCTCAAGGTGCATCCTTGTCTCACCCCACGGCAGTGCCAGTGCCTTCAGAAACTATTCATACCCCTTGACTTATTGCACATTGTGTTGTGTTACAGCTTTTTTTCACTCATCTACACCCAATACACCATAATGGCAAAGTGAGAACATGTTTTTAGACATTTTTGCAATAAACCACTTCTCCAACCTTTTTGACCATATAACAAAGAACCAGGCGCAAACACATATACAGTATGTGATCATTTGCCAAACTTAGAATAAGATATTTAAAGACTACCAGAACCAGCTGGATTCTCCAATTACATTGGTTGAGCTACAGGACAAAATACAGACCCTCCAACCCAAAACGGCCTGTGGTGTTGATGGTATACTAAACTAAATAATAAAATATACAGACCACAAATTCAAATGGGCTATTCTTAGTCTTCAACGGACTGGCATCTTCCCCAGTATTTGGAAGCAAGGTCTGATCATCCAAATTCACAAAAGTAGAGCTAAATTTGACCACAATAACTACCGTGGAATCTGCATCAAAGGTAAGCTCTGAAAAATTTTCTGCAGTATCATCGATAGCAGACTCCAACATTTCCTCAGTGAAAACAATGTCCTGAGCAAATGTCAAATTAGTTTCTTACCTACAGTAAATATCGTACGACAGACCACAAACAGTGCCTTCAGAAAGTATTCATATCCCTTGACTTATTCCACATTTTGTTATGTTACTGAGTGGATTACACACAATAGCCCTAATGAGAATGAGACAACAGCATGTTTTTGGATATTTTTACGAAGGTATTGAATACAGAAATCACTATTTTACATAAGTATTCACACCCCTTTGCTATGTCACTCCAAATTGAGCTCAGGTGCATCCAATTTCCATTGATCATCCTTGACATGTAATTTACCCTGACCCCACCCCCAAATGGACATTTATCATTGTTACAGTTATAAATATGTATTTATTATTATTTTTATTGTTTAATTTACTTCTCACTTCCCCCTCTGTTGCTCCCCCAATAGACATTCCCTCAAGGACATTCTACCCTGGTTATTGTTGTTTCATTCACTTCTATTTTTGACCTGCAATGTTGGTGCTCAGAACTTAAACATTTCATTGTACCCTGCAATTACATCTGCAACGCTGTGTATGTGACTAATAAAAAATAATTGTTTGATTAGCAATATGTTAGCTGTTAGGTCAAATACTATGTTCAGGTTTCCTACTGCTAACATTACACCTTTGCTATTGCAGGGAAACATTTTGTCCTGGAAGTTGTCTAGGAGGGATTGGATTGTTGGCCAATTTGTTGTTGGCCAATAGTTTTTTGGTAGGTCTCTACACTACACTGCCCAGTTTGTTCGGCCTCAATATCTCATGGTTGTGCATTACTCTTTTCAAGTAGATTGTAATTTTGCTGTGGTATAAATCAGATAGCGGTGTTGGTTGGCTGACTGTGAACGCTCTGAGAGACTCTGGGTTGAGGTCGGTGATAAAGTAATCTCCAGTACTACTGCCTGGGGATGAGCTGTAGGTGTACTTACCATAGGAGTCCCCTCGAAGCCTACCATTGACTATGTACAGACCCAGTGTGTGACAGAACTGCAAGAGTTGTGACCCATTTTTGTTGGTTGTTTTGACTTAGTTGTCTAGGGGGGCATATTTGGGAGGGAATGCTGTCACCTCCAGGTAGGTGATTGTCCCCCTGTGTGCTGAGAGTGTCAGGGTCTTGTCCAGTTATGGCATTTATGTCCCCAAAAACTAGTTCATCTCCCTGGGTAGATGTAGGCTATGCAATTGCAAGAGTGATGGCCAATATTAAAAAGAGGAGGATCCCATCAGCTTTCTATAGGCTTGGCCTGCTATATTTTTATTTCTCAACTTTTCTAATATTAACACACATTGCTTATCTTTACAACAGGAGTATAGCCTACCTGGCTGTTATGAAAATGAATCACGGGAAAAGCGCCCTCCATTCACTTTTTAAGTGCATGTATTTTTTCACGCTGCCTCTGTTTCGAGACAGGTGACTGATAATGGTCCATTCAAATTCAAAACAAATGTCACACATATATTATTTAGTATTTAGTGATGGGTGACAATATTAGCCTATCACTTATATATTATCACTTGTGAATGATGTCCAGCATAAGGCAAGAAACAAATGCCTTTATTTATTTAATTTATTTTTTTACCTTATTTTTTTTTTGAATATCCAAAACATACAATATACTTGCAGTGAAGCCACTCAACAACTACACCACACCAGTCATCCAACAGACTCCCATTCAGAGCGACACACCGAAATATCCAGGGTCAATTCCGTGCCCAAGGGCACATCAACAGATCTCCCACCAGGCCAAAAACATGGGGACCTGAACCCTCCAAGATCCCCAATAGCTGTCCCTCAACCATCCGAGAACCCTCCCACAATCCCCCCCATTTTGTTGCTCCCAGCCTATAGACAGAAACTAAAACAGGAAAGACCCGTGCTCAGGTCCATACAATGCTGGTCTGACCAATCGGATTCCACACTTCAAGATTGCTTTGAACACGTGGACTGGGATATTTTTATTTATTTTACCTTTATTTTACTAGGCAAGTCAGTTAAGAACAAATTCTTATTTTCAATGACGGCCTAGGAACAGTGGGTTAACTGCCTGTTCAGGGGCAGAACGACAGATTTGATGACTCCCCATCCCGCATGAGGGAGCGTAATCATTGCCTGACACTAATTAGCATAACGCAACGGACATAAATATTCCTAGAAAATATTCCTATTCATGAAAATCACAAATGAAATATATTGAGACACAGCTTAGCCTTATCACCCTGTCATCTCTGATTTTCAAAATATGCTTTATAGCCAAAGCTAGACAAGCATTTGTGTAAGTTTATCGATAGCCTAGCATAGCATTTTGTCCAGCTAGCAGCGGGTAACTTGGTCACGGAAATCAGAAAAGCAATCAAATTAAATCGTTTACCTTTGATGAGCTTCGGATGTTTTCACTCACGAGACTCCCAGTTAGATAGCAAATGTTCCTTTTTTCCCAAAATATTATTTTTGTAGGCGAAATAGCTCCGTTTGTTCTTCACGTTTGGCTGAGAAGTCGCCTGGAAATTGCAGTCACGAAAACGGCGAAAAATATTCTAAATTAGCTCCATAATATCGACAGAAACATGGCAAACGTTGTTTATAATCAATCCTCAAGGTGTTTTTCAAATATCTATTCGATAGTATATCCATCGGGACAATTTGTTTCTCAGTAGGACCGATTGGAGTAATGGCTACCTCTGTATTTTACGCGAGAATCTCTCTGAGAGCATCTGTTGACCACTTGCGCAATGTAGCCGCTTACGTGTATTCTTCAACATAAATGCGTAAAACTACTTCACAATGCTGTAGACACCTTCGGGAATACGGAGAAAGAGTAATCTGGTTGATAGCCCATTCACTGCTCAATAGGGACGCATTGGAACGCAGCGCTTTCAAAACATGAGGCACTTCCGGATTGGATTTTTCTCAGGCTTTTGCCTGCAACATCAGTTCTGTTATACGCTGACTCGGTGAGCGAGTTTATTAGGAAGTGCATCGGAGATGTCGTTCCCTCTGTGACCATATAAACCTTCCCTAACCAAAAACCATGGATTGATGGCAGCGTTCGTGCGAAACTGAAAGCGCTAACCACCGCTTTTACTCATGGCAAGGCGACCGGAAACACGACTGAATACAAACAGTGCAGCTATTCCCTCCGCAAGGCAATCAAACAAGCAAAGCGTCAGTATAGAGACAAAGTAGTTCAAAGTAGTCGCAATTCAATTCAACGGCTCAAACACGAGGCGTATGCTGCAGGGTCTATATTCAATCACAGATTACAAAAAGAAAACCAGCCCTTTGCTGACACCGACGTCTTTGCTCGCTTTGAGAACAATACAGTGCCACTGACACGGCACGCTACTAAAACCTGTGGGCTCTCCTTCACCGTGGCCAACATGAGTAAAACACTTAAACGTGTTAACCGTCGCGAGGCTGCCGGCCCAGACGGCATCCCTAGCCGCTTCCTCAGAGCATGCACAGACCAGTTGGCTGGTGTGTTTACGAACATATTCAACCAATCCCTATCCCAGTCTTGTCCTTACATGCTTCAAAATGACCACCATTGTTCCTGTCCCCAAGAAAGCTAAAGTAACTGAACTAAATGACTATCGCCCCATTGCACTCACGTCTGTCATCATGAAGTGCTTTGAGAGACTAGTCATGGACAATATCACATCCATATCCATGACCATATCAGCTGTGCATTGACTACAGCTCAGCATTTAACACCATAGTACCCTCCAAACTCGTCATCAAGCTCAAGACCCTGGGTCTCAACTGTGCAACTGGGTCCTGGTCTTTCTGACTGACCGCCCCCAGGTGGTGAATGTAGGGAACAACATTTCCACCCCACTGATCCTCAACACTGTGACCCCACAAGGGTGCGTTCTCAGCCCTGTCCTGCACTCCCTGGTCACCCATGACTTCGTGGCCATGCACGCTTCCAACTCAATCATCAAGATTGCAGACGACACTACAGTGGTAGGCCTGATTACCAACAACGACGAGACAGCCTACAGGGAGGAGGTGAGGGCCCGGAGTATGGTGTCAGGAAAATAACCTCTCACTCAATGTCAACAAAACAAAGGAGATGATCGTGGACTTCAGGAAACAGCAGAAGGGGCACCCTCCCCATCCACATTGACGGGACAGTAGTGGAGCAGGTGGAAGGTTTTAAGTTCCTCGGCATACACATCACGGACAAACTGAAATGGTCCACCCACACAGACAGCGTGGTGAAGAAGGCGCAACAGCGCCTCTTCAACCTCAGGAGGCTGAAGACATTTGGCTTGTCATCTAAAACACTCACAAACTTTTACAGATGCACAATCGAGAGCATCCTGTCGGGCTGTATCACCGCCTGGTAAGGCAATTGCACCGCCCTCAACCGCAAGGCTATCCAGATGGTGGTGTAATCTGCCCAACGGGGGCAAACTAACTACCCTCCAGGACGACTACACCACTCGATGTCACAGGAAGGCCAAAAAGATAATCAAGGACAACAACCACCCTAGCCACTGCCTGTTCACCCCTCTATTATCCAGAAGGTGAGGTGAGTACCGGTGCGTCAAAGTTTGGACCGAGAGACTGAAACAGCTTTTATCTCAAGGCCATCAGACTGTTAAACAGCCATCACTAACATTGAGAGGCTGCTGCCAACATACAGACTCAAGTCTCTGGCCACTTAAATAAACAAATTTAATAAAGGTATAACTAGCCACTTTAAATAACGCCACTTTAATACATTTTATATAGAGATATCACTAGTCACTTTAAATGTCGGCACTTTAAAAATGTTTACATATGCTACAGTACTCATCTCATATGTATATACTGTATTCTACTCCATCTTCTGTATCTTGCCTATGCCGCACGCCGTCGCTCATCCATATATTTATATGTACATATTCTTATTCATCCCTTTACATTTGTGTGTATTTGTGTGTGTATAAGGTAGTTGTTGTTAATTTGTTAGATTAGTTGTTAGATTTTACTGCATAGTCGGAACTAGAAGCACAAGCATTTTGCTACACTCGCATTAACACCTGCTAGATCAATGCTATGTATTTTCAGCCATTCCTGAACCTGAGACCAGAAAAAGGCTACCTGAGGGCAATACCAAAATAAATGCTCTATTGATTCTGTATCCTGACAACAAAATCTGCAGAGCTTCAACGATTTTATGCCCCAAATATTCAACATTTTGTTGGTGGCAATAATTCTATATTACACTTTTAGCTGAAAAGCACAAAGTCTTGAATCTTGCGTTGTTTTATATATCAGCTCGTAAACCCTGTACTCTGGAATCCGTGTATCAAAAATCTCTTCCCGACTATTTTGCAATCTATATGGCAATGTTGTCAACATCCTGGTCCTCAAATGAAACTGGTATACTTTCCTATTTATACTATTTTATACCAGTTTTGATCCTTTATATTGGGCAGACAGACCAGTTCCATACCTCTTCCCACTGTCACCTGCCTCTTCCATTTTTGGGGTAATGCTGTAATCAATTGGCTGTACTCTTGGATTGAGCAGACCTTCCTGTACAATTCTGATAACTCCACGAAGGACATAACTCCACCATTCCAATTTACAATATCATTTAAGAACAAAATACAATTTTCAAACATCTTTGCCATAAATACAGGTATTTTATCAACCAGCACATTAGAGTTCAGCCATAATATTTGTTGTTATATTTGTTCAATATTTTCAGGGGGATGAAATTGAAATTGTAGCTAGCTTTGCAATTCTTATTTTGAAACAGCGAGATACTTTGAAGAAAGTATAATTTTCAATTAATCGAAAAAGGCCATTTTTAAACAATGGATGAGCTTTTCTTAGTAGTCTACTTGGGAACCATTAAGGGTTCAAGTAAAACTTTTTAATAAGTGAAGCTTTTAGAGAGGGAGAGAGGTTTAGTGCAGGGGTTCTTAAACTTTTTCAACCTGGGACCCAAATGAGAAATTCTGTGTTTACCTGGGACCTAAGCTTAGGAAAATATGCAACTATACATACATATCGGTACATTTCATTGCCCTTATGCCTTAAACAAATGCAATATAGACAAAAACTAATAACAATGAAATTAAATATCCACATAAATATTTATTAATGTTTATTTTCCCCCATTAAAAACACTCTTACATATCTGTCTAGGTTGGAACTGTTGCTGTTAAAATACAATTAATAATTTTCATTCTGAACTGTAAAAAACGGATTGATCACATCACACAGATGAATAACAGAACATCTTACTGTATAAATTATTGTTGAAAGAAAGTCTAAGTTGGAACTGTTGCTGGTAAAATACAATACATATTTTTATTCTGAACTGGAATAAACTCATTGATCACATCACACAGATGTAGACCAGAAACACACACACACACACACACACACACACAGTCCTAATGAGAGGTGTGTGTCTGGTTGAAGTTTTCAACAAGCATGTCTATTCTGGGCTCCGTTTTTGACATTGCAACACTGAGGTCATGCTCAGCCTTAACTTTTTTCTGTACTTGTTTTTTTTAAGTATGTCAGAGTTGAGAACACTGACTCGCATAGGTACAGTTGAAATCGGAAGTTTACATACACCTTAGCTAAATACATTTAAACTCAGTTTTTCACAATTCCTGACATTTAATCCTAGTAAAAATTCCCTGTCTTAGGTCAGTTAGGATCACCACTTTATTTTAAGAATGTGAATTGTCAGAATAATAGTAGAGAGAATCATTTATTTCAGCTTTTATTTCTTTCATCACATTCCCAGTGGGACAGAAGTTTACATACACTCAATTAGTATTTAGGATTTAGTTAGCATTGCCTTTAAATTGTTTAACTTGGGTCAAACGTGTCGGGTAGCCTTCCCCAAGCTTCCCACAATAAGTTGGGTGAATTTTGGTCCATTCCACCTGACAGAGCTGGTGTAACTGAGTCAGGCTTGTAGGCCTTCTTGCTCGCACATGCTTTTTCAGTTCTGCCCACAAATCTTCTATAGGATTGAGGTCAGGGCTTTGGGATGGTCACTCCAATACCTTGACTTTGTTGTCCTTATGCCATTTTGCTACAACTTTGGAAGTATGCTTTGGTTCATTGTCCATTTGGAAGACCCATTTGCAACCAAGCTTTAACTTCCTGACTGATGTCTTGAGATGTTGCTTCAATATATTCTCTTAATTTTCCTCCCTCATGATTCCATCTATTTTGTGAAGTGCACCAGTCCCTCCTGCAGCAAAGCACCCCCACAACATGATGCTGCCACACCCGTGCTTTATGGTTGGGATGGTGTTCTTCTGCTTGCAAGCCTCCCCCTGTTTCTTCCAAACATAACAATGGTCATTACGGCCAAACCGTTCTATTTTTGTTAAAAAAAGTACGATCTTTGTTCCCATGTGCAGTTGCAAACCGTAGTCTAGCTTTTTGTATGGTGGTTTTGGAGCAGTGGCTTCTTCCTTGCTGAGCTGCCTTTCAGGTTATGTTGAAATAGGACTCATTTTACTGTGGATATAGATGCATTTGTATCAGTTTCCTCCAGCATCTTCACAAGGTCCTTTGCTGTTGTTCTGGGATTGATTTGCACTTTCGCACCAAAGTACGTTCATCTCTAGGAGACAGAATGCGTCTCCTTCCTGAGCGGTATGATTGCTGCGTGGTCCCGTGGTGTTTATACTTGTGTACTATTGTTTGTACAGATGAATGTGGTACCTTTAGGCGTTTGGAAATTGCTCCCAAGGATGAAAGACTTGTGGAGAGGTCTACCATTTTTTTTCTGAGGTCTTGAGTGATTTCTTTTGATTTTCCCATGATGTCAAGCAAAGAGGCACTGAGTTTGAAGGTAGGCCTTGAAATACATCCACAGGAACACCTCAAATTGACTCCAATTATGTCAAATAGCCTACCAGATGCATCTAAATTCATGACATCATTTTCTGGAATTTTCCAAGCTATTTAAAGCCACAGTCAACTTAGTGTATGTAAACTTCTGACCCACTGGAATTGTGATACAGTGAATTATAAGTGAAATAATCTGTAAACAGTTGTTGGAGAAATTACTTGTGTCATGCACAAAATAGATGTCCTAACCGACTTGCCAAAACTCTAGTTTGTTAACAAGAAATTTGTGGAGTGGTTTGTGGAGTGGTTGAACAAGGAGTTTTAATGACTCCAACCAGAGTGTATGTAAACTTCCGACTTCAACTGTATGCTGTGCCAAACTGGACCAGAACATCCACTGCTTTTTCAGGCAGGCAGGAGACCGCTTCCTGCTGTAGATGAGCAACCCAGAACTGTGTGAGTGTGTTTGCCTCAAAAAGCATCTTTCGTCAATGAGTTCATTCCAGTTAAGAATAACAATTATTGTATTTTAACAGTAACAGTTCCAACCTATTCTAGTTTTCAACCATAATTTCTACAGTAATATGTACAGTAGGCCTGATCATTTTTAATCTTCTGTACTGTTACTACGGTTGCACTATCAGTACCTTGTTTGCTTTGGCGAATGTTAGCTATTGGCTGTGTACGAGGCCAGCGGATTGTTTGAAAGAGAAACTCATATAAACTACTATGAGAGTAAGTTAGTACTCCCTTATTTCTGCTTATCATCACCTGTTATAAAATGACTACAATGCCTTGCTAGCTGACTTACTTTTCCACTGTCGTAGCAATGTTTCATGAAGCATTCTGCCCTGCTCTGAAAGAACTCCCTGGATTTACCATCATGCTGTGGATGTTTTGTCTTAGTTAAAAATAAAGTTGTCCTCCAGTAAACTTTGATTACATTTCCAATATCCCCGTCCACGTGGAAATTCTATAAGAGTTATGTGAAGGCCAATTAGATGATGATCCGATCGCATTCTGTCTCCTATTAGAACTTTTTTAACCTTTGACGCAAGAGAGAAAATGACAAGAAAGTAGTCAAATCGACTAGCTTGATTAAGTCTCTTCCATGTTTATCTCACTAGGTCTGGGTTTTTTAGTCTCCAAATATCCACTATTTCTAATGTGTCCATAATATTTGTGATTTCCTTTACCGTTTCTTGTAGCCACGTAAAGACTGATATTCTTTTTTTATAATCTGCTAAAACTTTACAATTTTAACTGGCGATATTTATTTCACCCATTACCATAACTAGATACTATATTCTCAGTCTAAATTGACCATAATTAGTGCTTGTAAAGTTACTTCCATCAGAGGTATTATGATTGCCACAATTAGAGCTTTCAAATGTCTGATATTTAGAATTCAAGAAATAAGTTCCAGCAATATTTGTTTTATTCCCTTGCCTGTTTGCCTGTGAGCCAATGCCAGAAATGTTATAAAATTCAGACAAGATATGTGTGTTGTAAATCTGAGTAGTGTATGATATTGGATGTGATATGCTGTAGTGAGAGTGTGTACGACATCTAACAGTAAGACTATAATGTGTGCTGTCCAAATCAATAATAACTCCGGCAATTTGCATGGTTGAGTGTCTATATGTGTAACATCTAGTGCGTATAGCCTTAATATTCACAATGATAATTGTAATCCATATCGTATCACCATCATAGTTGCATCATAATTATCTTTAACAGCATTGAAAACACATCCCAGCAATTGACGTTTCACATGATCATGAAAGAGACCTTGCATTACTATAGAGACGGCTTCACTACAGTACAAATGTATGCCATACAATATGTTATTATTCCCCAATGCCTCTATTCTGATATCTTCCCCTTTCTTGTTGTAAACATATATAAACATGTAGACAAAGACATAAAAAAGATAGACGAACAAGAAACATATTCAATTATAAAACAGTTCATGACAATAGAGGGAGAGAGAAGAGAGAGTGAGAGAAGAGAGTTAGATCTAGTGTGTATGTGTAAGTATAAGTCCGTATGTGTAAGCGAGCATGTCATTGAGTACATGTGTGTTCATATCCACTTCATAGTGTTCAGATATTTTTACAGTCCCATACTTTCTGGGACCTGAAATCCCTGTAGAATTTAGTACAGCTATGGTGTTGGAGCTATCTCGGAATAGCTGTACATCTATAAAGAGTTTGTCCACAATGAGAACGGCACGCTTACCCTTCTCCCTTTGTTGCCTCTGTACCGGATACAGGTTCTTGCGACATTTGTTTATCTCCCTTGGAAATTTGTCATTGAGACCGAATTTGGTCCCTTTAAACTCCCTTCCCCTGCTTTTGATCGACTCCTTTTGTTGGTAGTGTTCAAATTTGATGATGATCGGTCGAGGAACCCTTGGTCTTGTCATTCCTAGCTCCAAGTCTACGTACTCGGTGGAAAGCCACCTTGTTTACAGTCTCTGTAGAAAGTTTCAAGGCGGATTGCATGAATTCTCTGATCGCGCCCTCTGGATTATTGGACAATGCCTTTTTTTTGCATCTTTTTTGAATCATAGTTGCACACCTCATGTAGCCTAGCCCATAGGCCTATATAGGCCAAATAACTTCTTAAAATTAAGCACATTCATCTGCAAGTGTAGAGCCTAACTGCCATACATAAGTAGCACACGAGTTTCAACTTTGTAGAAGAACATTTTCACCATACAAATGCACCTTTATAATAAAAGCTTTACATGCATAATCGCATTTGCGGTCTCTTTTGATAATGGTGTTTTTCCGCTAATGGAACATTCGCACGTATAGCCTACTGCTATGTGCACATTGCTGCACTTATAATGTGTAGAAATAGCCTTATCGTTTATCAACATTTTAAGCTAAACATTCTGATCTGTTGCGTCAGCCACATTGCATAATAAAGGTTTGTTGATGCTAGTGATTGTATTCATTTGGGATCTATCGCATCCCACAACTGTCACAGACTATGTTTGGAATATTTATTCCTTGCACAGAATAGAATGGTTCAACTTTTGTACTATGGGGAATAGTAGATTGACATAGGCTAGTGCTTTTGCTGTTTGTTAGGCCTACTCATCTTGTTGGCTTATGAATATCTTCAATATGCACCTCAGAATTGGATAAGGACAGGCGCAGTTGCCTCCCTGATGTGTCTGTTTTCACTTTTAGCCTGTGAGGAAGACCCGATCACGTGAGGGAAAGCCATGTGAGTGAGAGGTGCTTCGGAGCTAGCAGCACTCAGGGAGAAGGGCACAACACAGCAGTCCGGGCCATGAGCACAACAGCCACTGGCCTCAAAAGGCATGGATTTTTTTAGGGTGCATTACAGCCACACAAAGTGGATGCCACCGTGAAATTCGAGGCATTATCAAGTGCTTGTCAAATTGTGAATGAGAGACCGCCTGTGCAAGTGTGTACAGCCTGCACAAAAAAACAAAGCAGAGCTATTGCCTTTCAAGCTACTTTTTTCAAATCATGATTAGTGTCGCATCATGCAGCCTTACAATTTGAAAAAAATCAAAACATATAGCCCAATGTTTGTAGAATAACTGAAGTTACATTAATAACTCTAAATTAAGCATATAGGAGTACCTATTTCTTTGTTAACCTCTAAAATAAAGGTTATATAAAATAAAACACATGATAGCCGCATTTGCGCACTCCCTCAAATCGTTTGGAGAAAATATCCTTTTATATTTTATTCAGCTTTGTTCAATTGTATTCTTCATACTATCAAGTAAAATAATGTCAAGGAATTCTAAGCAAATTAACTAGTGTAGCCCGTAGCCATTTGGCATAGCCAGATCAGG
Organism: Oncorhynchus tshawytscha; assembly: GCF_018296145.1. Lineage (NCBI taxonomy): Eukaryota > Metazoa > Chordata > Actinopteri > Salmoniformes > Salmonidae > Oncorhynchus > Oncorhynchus tshawytscha. The sequence goes on from NC_056432.1 coordinate 14,974,053, forward strand.
ATCTAACATAAGGACAACTCAGAGTATGCTATTCTGTTCTTCTGAAATAGACTACATTTTCTTCATATCATGCTTCTTTAGACCTGTCTAAAATAAGTATTGGATTTATTGTGAAGGTTTAGGCTATATTACATGGATTTATTAAACTTTTTACAATGCAGATGTTCCAAAGGTCTGCGTTCCAATGTTCCATCAGTTGCTTGTAGGATATGTGTGGAAGCCAGGAGATGCTAAATGTGTTTGTTAATTAACGGTCAATTACCATGAGACCGTCAGTTATTTGCTTGTCAATCACCGGCTGACAAAATGTTGTGCCCGCCACAGCCCTATCCCTGTGTCTGGAAATAGTTGATCTCCCCCTCTAGGTTGGAGAAGTTGTCTTGATTAAAGTATGGGGATTCTAGTGGGGGGATATAGGTACATTTTTCTCTTTTGAGATGATTTCTTTTTTAATTTCTAGCCAAATGTAAAATGTTCCTGCTTTGATTAATTTAATGGTGTGCGTTAAGTGTGATCTATACCAAATAAGCATACCCCCTAAGTCCCATCCCTGTTTCACACCTGGTTGTTTGGTGGATGGGACTACCAGCTCTCTGTAACCTAGAGGGCAACCAGTGGGTCCATCTGCTCTATACCATTCTTCTTTCAGGAAGACAATGTCTGCATTTCTGATTACTTTGGTGAAGTCTTGGCTCCTGCTCTTTAGGCAAAAAGCAGATGACCTCAAACCTAGAATATTCCAGTCTCTCTCTCTCTCTCTCTCTCTCTCTCTCTCTCTCTCTCTTTCTTCCTTCTCTGGCATTGTGGCATTAATAGTGTGCGTGCATCACACACACCACTAATGTGATGATACCACCTGTGATCCCCAGTCTGGAGAAGCATGTCCAGGAGATGGAGACAATGGAGGGAGACCTGTTTTCTCGTTTCATCATGCTGCTTAATGAGAAGAAGGTCAAGATCAGGGCCCTGCAGGACACCATCAGACACGTCCAACAGCGGGTGGAAGAGCAGGAGAACCACCGGTTGGACAACAACTGCATATTCCAACACACCGTCGGGTTCTTTGTTTTGTCTGTCTTCATGTCCCCGGCACCCCTGTCTCTTTACCAGCTTGTCAGTTTCTGACATAGGCCGCCGCATGATGATTGTCCTATAAAGAAGAAAACGTACAATCGGTGTCTTTTGAGGGACTAACTTGTCTGAAAGTAGTTGACTTGAGTTGTACTTTTGAACCTACAATGATGGACGTTATATATGATTTCATCATGCCTCTGAGTGAGCTGTAGCCATAGTCAACCCAAAGTGGAAAGACAGCCACCCTACTGTTGAAGTTAGTTAGAGGCCCAAGTGGCTCATTTATTGAGCAGGTCAACCTGTCTGTCTGCCTGTCTGCCTGCTTGTAACTGAGCAGACAGTCCAGTCCATACTACATTGAAAGCTCTACATGGGATACTATCGGAATAGTCGATTTTACACATAATTTAGTTGCTTGTGCTTGGCTCTCTTGCTGTCCCTCATGGTCTTGGATTTAATTTTATTTAATTGAGTTGCTTGTGTAACCAGGAAAATCTGTTGAGATTTTTAATTACATTTTAATCGATTGCTAATGTCAGAAAAAGGTAAACAGATGTCAAAAAAATATCTAATTATTGAGAGAGATGTCAATGATGTCCCCAAATAAAGTGTGATGCCTTAGTGAGTGTTCCCTCTCTCTCTTTGTCTCTTCTCCCTCACTCCTGTCTCTCCGTAGGGTAACTGGGGTAACTGTCAAATCCAAGGCTGGAGACAGCATTAAGGAGGAGGAGGACCTGCCTCAGAGCTTCCACCCATCTCAGGCACCCACTGTGCTCATCAGAGGTTTGTGTGTGTGTTTCTATTCTGATATTCCAATTTTTTCCCACCATGAATACAGCAGCCAAATACTGAAACTCATTGTAATTTAGACACCATGACAAGGCTTGACTAATGAATTTCCCTAAAACACACTGTTGATGTTGATTCTGTGGCACTCTGTCATTACGTGAGCTTTTTTTCCATAGGTGTTCCATTGGTTCTCACTTCCATTTGTTCCACCAAGATGGAAGCATGGCACATGCCAATCCACAAATAAATGCACTTTTTTTTTAGTTGAAAGGGTTGAATAGGTTTAAGAAAAAATCTCACCTAGCCCATCAGAAGACAAGGAGATGCTTTTACCATATTGAATGTACCTATCCTATCATTTCAGATCTCCACAAGGGTATAGGGGATTGGGTCTAGGAGTCCATTTGGAATTTGGAGTATGACTATAAAAGGACATTGTATGTCAATCAATCAAGCACCCCATTGGTCTGTGGAAGTGTCATTTTGCCTTGGCCGACACCCACAGAGACGTGCCAAGAAGTATTCTTAACCACAGGGTTCACCTATAGCTTTCTAGATCACTGTGCAGTTCAGGAACACTGACATAGCAGCTTCTACCTGTGGTAAAATCTGATTCATGTGTGCTCTATTAAGTTACAGTAGTGTGACCAACACTCTTATTGGTCCACTCCAGCACCACGAGCACAAGCAACAGTTTGGGTGGGGTGTTCAACTGGGTTTCATTTTTCGGCCATTCCCTTTACTGCTCATGATGCCATAGGTCATGATATGAATTACCATGACGACATATAGGTCAGGCTCTCCCCGTCCATGTCTGCGAGCTCCCAAGTTTATCCATGTTCATTTTAACTGCTCCATAAACTCCACATGGCAACAGAACTGATGTTAGAACAGTGGTTTAGATCGAAACGCCACCGCCTGGGGTATTGGATGCCTGGAAAGCTCTCACCAGTGAGTCATAAACCCACTGTGTGTAGTTCTCTCTGCTTCCAAGGGGTTCAGCACGTCCGCCTGCGAGGTGGTCTCTTGTCTGCGTCAGAGTGAGCCACCCCCCTGTCTCTACTGTACGGGGGGAACTGGGGCCTCCTTGTGTCTGGTCCAAACCCAGCAGAGGGATGGAGCAGGCGGTTTTGAAATGCAACACAGTCATGGTTCTCTCATCTGTACTGTAGCATCGGGATTAGTTGTGGTGGCTCTGTCCAATGGGTCGGTCTATTCTGTGTGTGTGTGTGTGTGTGTGTGTGTGTTAGCACTGTTCAATATTCTCAAACTGACTATATATTCTCAGACAAGCTCATGCAGTGTTTGTCTGTTTATAACCACGTTTCCATCCACAGTTTTCATGCGAGTAAAGTCTTACAGGTAATTTGTTCATTTGACATGGTTGGATCGTTTTGTGTCGGTAAAGTTCATTTTGCGAGAAATGGTGGTGGAAATGCCTTTATGCGCAAATACAGATTATAATATCCGTCATCGTAGCAAACTTGGAGTCAACGCGATGATATGGTGTGTGGTCCTCCCACTACAACTTGGGAAACCATGCAGTTTATTAGGCTACAGATGAAATAAGTTACAATGAACTTCAGTGTGGTGAGAGTGCCCAATGATGAGCTTGGTATTCTTTTCCAATAAATATTGAGGGTCTTATTTTGATGACATGATGATCAATGCTTGACTGCCATTTTTATAAATTTGAATATTCTCGCTCTTATCCATAATAATCTCATCATGCAGACTAGCCTACCTGCACTGTATCTGTGAGCTGTTGTCCAGAGTGCATGTGCCAAAACCAGAGTAGGCACAACTGCTATTTAATGAAACAGTTTTTGGGACAAAACATACAACATTATTAAGTTGAAAATGCGATGGAAACACATTAAACTTTAGATTTTTATTCAGCACATAAAACATTTAATTTTGTGTGTACTATGTAATCGCACACTGACTTTTTCTCAGCAACAAGTCCATTTCGTGGAAACTGTGCCTATTTTCTTAATGCTGATTTTAGAATATTCAAATGAAAATCTGTCGCCATATGTGCTTATTTTGTGTTTTTGTGTCTGTGAACATGACCAGACCAGAGTAAACCCATGTGGCTGTTTTGACCCTAGTTAACCCATGTCCGTCTGTGAGTGTCCTGGTTTAAGTTTTCCTCTTGATTATGGCCTGATAAGAGAGAGTAGAATGACAGACAGATAAGTGTGAGGGAAAAAGGAAATCTAGTCTACAATTTTCCTGTAATTTTTTCTGTGCTCTGTAAATGTCTACATGTGACTCTATGACACACTCTTACAGGAAGTACATTTAGGACCCAAAGACCTATGGAGTGGAAACAAAGGAGAGAGTGTCAGGGCTGAGAGAGGGAAGGGTAGGGAGGGAAGGAGAGTAGGAGTGTGAGGGAGCAGAGAGGGAAGTGGGGATGATGAGGTGTCCTTTAGACTATGACAGACCTCTAAATCTACGGCATCCCCAGGTGACCCCCTTGTATAATCTATAATGTATGTAGGCTACATTAAATGAGGCACTACATTATCACCCCTGCTCTCCTATGAATGAGAGGGGAAAAGGTTTAAAGGTGGAAACAGAGTGATTACAACCTGGGGAGGTTTTCAGCATCTCAGTTCATCAACCATGGCCAGTCACTCTCCTTGAGTTCAGTTGACCTAAATAATTTGACCTAAATAATTTCTGACCATCACTCTGACAGTTCCCTGCCAATTACTCTACAAAGGAGACAGTAGTACAGGCAAGTGAATAGGTTAGGACCCGGGTTGGAGTAAAGAATTAGGGTTAGGACCTGGGTTGGAGTAAAGAATTAGGGTTAGGACCCGGGTTGGAGTAAAGAATTAGGGTTAGGACCAGGGTTGGAGTAAGGAATTAGGGTTAGGACCCGGGTTGGAGTAAGGAATTAGGGTTAGGACCCGGGTTGGAGTAAAGAATTAGGGTTAGGACCTGGGTTGGAGTAAAGAATTAGGGTTAGGACCTGGGTTGGAGTAAAGAATTAGGGTTAGGACCTGGGTTGGAGTAAAGAATTAGGGTTAGGACCTGGGTTGGAGTAAGGAATTAGGGTTAGGACCTGGGTTGGAGTAAAGAATTAGGGTTAGGACCTGGGTTGGAGTAAAGAATTAGGGTTAGGACCTGGGTTGGAGTAAAGAATTAGGGTTAGGACCTGGGTTGGAGTAAAGAATTAGGGTTAGGACCTGGGTTGGAGTAAAGAATTAGGGTTAGGTCCCGGGTTGGAGTAAAGAATTAGGGTTAGGACCTGGGTTGGAGTAAAGAATTAGGGTTAGGACCTGGGTTGGAGTAAAGAATTAGGGTTAGGACCTGGGTTGGAGTAAAGAATTAGGGTTAGGACCTGGGTTGGAGTAAAGAATTAGGGTTAGGACCTGGGTTGGAGTAAAGAATTAGGGTTAGGTCCCGGGTTGGAGTAAAAAATTAGGGTTAGGTCCCGGGTTGGAGTAAAGAATTAGGGTTAGGTCCCGGGTTGGAGTAAAGAATTAGGGTTAGGTCCCGGGTTGGAGTAAAGAATTAGGGTTAGGACCCGGGTTGGAGTAAAGAATTAGGGTTAGGACCCGGGTTGGAGTAAAGAATTAGGGTTAGGACCCGGGTTGGAGTAAGGAATTACATGCTGACCACACTGCTCGCATCACGTGCGCAAGCGTTGCAAAATACATTTGCACATATATGTTATTCAATCATTGCGCCAACACTGCTCATGGGCGTCAGCAAGCGTCTGCGTGGCCAGGTGCTAAAATAGAAATTGGTTCTATTTGTGACGCTCAACATGCTCCTCATAGGTTTTTAGGAGCATATACCCACGTGAGTGACTGAAAGATTAACTTAGGTCCACACTCTGGTAGGTTGTAGTAATGCTGTAAAGTTGATTGCCAACTCCAAAGAAGAAAAAGAAGCCTTAAGGAAGGAGGAGAGATGATGAGAAACAAATTAGGTTTACCGTTTTATCTGTGGAATAATTGTCGTAGAAGTGGACCTTGTACATTTCAGGTTAAATAACAACCCAATGTTTATATACCAGGACAAATTAGCTAGCAACAGCAAGCTAGCTAGCTAAATTGCCATAAATGTTCAATGCTTTTTGACCTGTCCCCAAATTAATATAATTGGTTCAGAGTTTGTTTTGATATTTCAACCTGTGTGTCCTGATCGCTTCTGGTGTGGGTGAAAGAAATCGAAGTGCGCACGAGGACGGATACGCGCGTCCAGTTTGGTCCGCATGTTAGGTTTAGGATAATAGGACCTTAGACACAGTCATTTGATACATGTCAATTAAACCTCAAGGGGCAGTTGCATACGTAGGTGTAAACTGGTTCCGTACAATCACCTTTTTTATAGACATTTCATAGATCTTTTCATAACCTTGGTGTGTTTTCTGGCATTGTGAATGAGTGAGCTCATCAAAGAATGGGGCCCTGAATGGCCCCCCTTAATCACTTTACAGCCAAACTGACTTAAAGTAAATACATCACCTTTGACTGCTGACACCACCAACAGTTTTGAGAGGGTGTCTTTTATGTAATTTGTGTGTGTATGTGTTTGTCACCCAGACATGTCAAGCCAGACAAGCTCTATGGAGGACATTGTGCAAGACAGTAAAGATGTGTTGCCCAGCAGCAAGCATGTGCTCTGTTACCATCAGAGCCCAGAGTTAAAGGTCAAGAAGCCCTCTCCAGACCAGAAGTAAACTCACAGGTTAGTGCAACAGCCAATGAAGCCCTAATATGGTAGTTGTCAACATCAGAATGATCCTATTCATTACATTTGACCTCCCTACCACCATTATTATTATCAAAATGTCATATGTCAACATTGTATTGAATGAATATTATTATGATTTTGGAATCATTGACATCATATATGTATGATACTTGGGTACAGTTGAAGTTGTAAGTTTACATACACTAAGGTTGGAGTCATTAAAACTTGTTTTTCAACCACTCCACAAATTTATTGTTAACAAACTAGAGTTTTGGCAAATCAGTTAGGACCTACTTTGTGCATAACATGACAAAAGTCATTTTTCCAACAATTGTTTACAGACAGATTATTTCACTTATAATTCACTGTATCACAATTCCAGTGGGTCAGAAGTTGCACATAGATGTTATTCAATCATTGCACCAACACTGCTCGTGACTGTGCCTTTAAACAGATTGTAAAATTCCAGAAATTTATGTGATGGCTTTAGAAGCTTCTGATAGGCTAATTGACATCATTTGAGTCAATTGGAGGTGTACCTGTGGATGTATTTCAAGGCCTACCTTCAAACTCAGTGCCTCTTTGCTTGACATCATGGGAAAATCAAAAGAAATCAGCCAAGACCTCAGAATTTTTTTTGTAGACCCCAACAAATCAAATCAAATCAAATCAAATCAAATTTTATTTGTCACATACACATGGTTAGCAGATGTTAATGCGAGTGTAGCGAAATGCTTGTGCTTCTAGTTCCGACAATGCAGTAATAACGAGCAAGTAATCTAACTAACAATTCCAAAAAAAACTACTGTCATACACAGTGTAAGGGGATAAAGAATATGTACATAAGGATATATGAATGAGTGATGGTACAGAGCAGCATAGGCAAGATACAGTAGATGATATCGAGTACAGTATATACATATGAGATAAGTATGTAAACCAAGTGGCATAGTTAAAGTGGCTAGTGATACATGTATTACATAAGGATGCAGTCGATGATATAGAGTACAGTATCAACGTATGCATATGAGATGAACAATGTAGGGTAAGTAACATTATATAAGGTAGCATTGTTTAAAGTGGCTAGTGATATATTTACATCATTTCCCATCGATTCCCATGATTAAAGTGGCTGGAGTAGAGTCAGTGTCATTGACAGTGTGTTGGCAGTAGCCACTCAATGTTAGTGGTGGCTGTTTAACAGTCTGATGGCCTTGAGATAGAAGCTGTTTTTCAGTCTCTCGGTCCCAGCTTTGATGCACCTGTACTGACCTCGCCTTCTGGATGGCAGCGGGGTGAACAGGCAGTGGCTCGGGTGGTTGATGTCCTTGATGATCTTTATGGCCTTCCTGTAGCATCGGGTGGTGTAGGTGTCCTGGAGGGCAGGTAGTTTGCCCCCGGTGATGCGTTGTGCAGACCTCACTACCCTCTGGAGAGCCTTACGGTTGAGGGCGGTGCAGTTGCCATACCAGGCGGTGATACAGCCCGCCAGGATGCTCTCGATTGTGCATCTGTAGAAGTTTGTGAGTGCTTTTGGTGACAAGCCGAATTTCTTCAGCCTCCTGAGGTTGAAGAGGCGCTGCTGCGCCTTCCTCACGATGCTGTCTGTGTGAGTGGACCAATTCAGTTTGTCTGTGATGTGTATGCCGAGGAACTTAAAACTTGCTACCCTCTCCACTACTGTTCCATCGATGTGGATGGGGGGTGTTCCCTCTGCTGTTTCCTGAAGTCCACAATCATCTCCTTAGTTTTGTTGACGTTGAGTGTGAGGTTATTTTCCTGACACCACACTCCGAGGGCCCTCACCTCCTCCCTGTAGGCCGTCTCGTCGTTGTTGGTAATCAAGCCTACCACTGTTGTGTCGTCCGCAAACTTGATGATTGAGTTGGAGGCGTGCATGGCCACGCAGTCGTGGGTGAACAGGGAGTACAGGAGAGGGCTCAGAACGCACCCTTGTGGGGCCCCAGTGTTGAGGATCAGCGGGGAGGAGATGTTGTTGCCTACCCTCACCACCTGGGGGCGGCCCGTCAGGAAGTCCAGTACCCAGTTGCACAGGGCGGGGTCGAGACCCAGGGTCTCGAGCTTGATGACGAGCTTGGAGGGTACTATGGTGTTGAATGCCGAGCTGTAGTCGATGAACAGCATTCTCACATAGGTATTCCTCTTGTCCAGATGGGTTAGGGCAGTGTGCAGTGTGGTTGAGATTGCATCGTCTGTGGACCTATTTGGGCGGTAAGCAAATTGGAGTGGGTCAAGGGTGTCAGGTAGGGTGGAGGTGATATGGTCCTTGACTAGTCTCTCAAAGCACTTCATGATGACGGATGTGAGTGCTACGGGGCGGTAGTCGTTTAGCTCAGTTACCTTAGCTTTCTTGGGAACAGGAACAATGGTGGCCCTCTTGAAGCATGTGGGAACAGCAGACTGGTATAGGGATTGATTGAATATGTCCGTAAACACACCGGCCAGCTGGTCTGCGCATGCTCTGAGGGCGCGGCTGGGGATGCCGTCTGGGCCTGCAGCCTTGCGAGGGTTAACACGTTTAAATGTCTTACTCACTTCGGCTGCAGTGAAGGAGAGACCGCATGTTTCCGTTGCAGGCCGTGTCAGTGGCACTGTATTGTCCTCAAAGCGGGCAAAAAGTTATTTAGTCTGCCCGGGAGCAAGACATCCTGGTCCGTGACTGGGCTGGGTTTCTTCCTGTAGTCCGTGATTGACTGTAGACCCTGCCACATACCTCTTGTGTCTGAGCCGTTGAATTGAGATTCTACTTTGTCTCTGTACTGGCGCTTAGCTTGTTTGATAGCCTTGCGGAGGGAATAGCTGCACTGTTTGTATTCAGCCATGTTACCAGACACCTTGCCCTGATTAAAAGCAGTGGTTCGTGCCTTCAGTTTCACACGAATGCTGCCATCAATCCACGGTTTCTGGTTAGGGAATGTTTTAATCGTTGCTATGGGAACGACATCTTCAACGCACGTTCTAATGAACTCGCACACCGTATCAGCGTATTCGTCAATGTTGTTGTCTGACGCAATACGAAACATCTCCCAGTCCACGTGATGGAAGCAGTCTTGGAGTGTGGAGTCAGCTTGGTCGGACCAGCGTTGGACAGACCTCAGCGTGGGAGCTTCTTGTTTTAGTTTCTGTCTGTAGGCAGGGATCAACAAAATGGAGTCGTGGTCAGCTTTTCCGAAAGGGGGCGGGGCAGGGCCTTATATGCGTCGCGGAAGTTAGAGTAACAATGATCCAGGGTCTTTCCACCCCTGGTTGCGCAATCGATATGCTGATAAAATTTAGGGAGTCTTGTTTTCAGATTAGCCTTGTTAAAATCCCCAGCTACAATGAATGCAGCCTCCGGATAAATCGTTTCCAGTTTGCAGAGAGTTAAATAAAGTTCGTTCAGAGCCATCGATGTGTCTGCTTGGGGGATATATACGGCTGTGATTATAATCGAAGAGAATTCTCTTGGTAGATAATGCGGTCTACATTTGATTGTGAGGAATTCTAAATCAGGTGAACAGAAGGATTTGAGTTCCTGTATGTTTCTTTCATCACACCATGTCACGTTGGCCATAAGACATACGCCCCCGCCCCTCTTCTTACCAGAAAGATGTTTGTTTCTGTCGGCGCGATGCGTGGAGAAACCCGCTGGCTGCACCGCTTCGGAATGCGTCTCTCCAGTTAGCCATGTTTCCGTGAAGCAGAGAACGTTACAGTCTCTGATGTCCCTCTGGAATGCTACCCTTGCTCGGATTTCATCAACCTTGTTGTCAAGAGACTGGACATTGGCAAGAAGAATGCTAGGGAGTGGTGCACGATGTGCCCCGTCTCCGGAGTCTGACCAGAAGACCGCTTCGTTTCCCTCTTTTTCTGAGTCGTTTTTTTTTTGGTCGCTGCATGTGATCCACTCGGTTACACTGGTTGTAAGGCAGAACACAGGATCCGCGTCGCGAAAAACATATTCTTGGTCGTACTGATGGTGAGTTGACGCTGATCTTATATTCAGTAGTTCTTGTCGGCTGTATGTAAAGAAACCTAAGATGACCTGGGGTACTAGTGTAAGAAATAACACGTAAAAAACAAAAAACTGCATAGTTTCCTAGGAACGCGAAGCGAGGCGGCCATCTCTGTCGGCGCCGGAAGTACAATCGCCGGAAGTACAAGTCTGGTTCATCCTTGGGAGCAATTTACAAATGCCTGAAGGTACCACGTTCATCTGTACAAACAATAGTACGCAAGTATAAACACCATGGGACCACGCAGCCATCATACCACTCAGGAAGGAGACGCGTTCTGTCTCCTAGAGATTAACATACTTTGGTGCGAAAAGTGCAAACAATCCCAGAACAACAGCAAAGGATCTTGTGAAGATGCTGGAGGAAACAGGTACAAAAGTATCTATATCCACAGTAAAACGAGTCCTATATCGACATAACCTGAAAGGCCGCTCAGCAAGGAAGAAGCCACTGCTCCAAAACGGCCATAAAAAAAGCCAGACTATGGTTTGAAACTGCACATGGGGACAAAGATCGTACTTTTTGGAGAAATGTCCTCTGGTCTGATGAAACAAAAATATAAATGTTTGGCCATAATGACCATTGTTATGTTTGGAGGAAAAAGGGGGAGGGCTTGCAAGCCGAAGAACACCATCCCAACCGTGAAGCACGGGGTGGCAGCATCATGTTGTGGGGGTGCTTTGCTGCAGGAGGGACTGGTGCACTTCACAAAATAGATGGCATCATGATGAGGGAAATTATGTGGATGTATTGAAGCAACATCTCAAGACATCAGTCAGGAAGTTAAAGCTTGGTCACAAATGGGTCTTCCAAATGGACATTGTCCCCAAGCATACTTCCAAAGTTGTGGTAAAATGGCTTAAGGACAACAAAGTCATGGTATTGGAGTGGCCATCACAAAACCCTGACCTCAAACATATAGAAGATTTGTGGGCAGAACTGAAAAAGCATGTGCAAGCATGGAGGCCTACAAACCTGACTCAGTTACACCAGCTCTGTCAGGAGGAATGGGCCAAAAGGGTACCCGAATCGTTTGACCCAAGTTAAACAATATAAAGTCAATTGGTACCAAATACTAAATGAGTGTATGTAAACTTCTGACCCACTGGGAATGAGATGAAAGAAATAAAAGCTGAAATAAATAATTATCTCTACTATTATTCTGCCATTTCACATTCTTAAAATAAAGTGGTGATCCTAACTAGGATTAAATGTCAGAAATTGCGAAAAACTGAGTTTAAATGTACATGGCTAAGGTGTATGTAAACTTCCAACTTCAACTGTAAGTGAGTGCCCAGTTTTTTTAACAGTTGAAAACCAGTTATCCATGCCAAAAAGTTAACGTCTACACAATCATCCCTGAATACTCATACTAATATCATGCATATATATATATATAACTATCTCAAGGCCATCAGACTGTTAAACAGCCACCACTAACATTGAGTGGCTACTGCCAACACACTGTCAATGACACTGACTCTACTCCAGCCACTTTAATCATGGGAATTGATGGGAAATGATGTAAATATATCACTAGCCACTTTAAACAATGCTACCTTATATAATGTTACTTACCCTACATTATTCATCTCATATGCATACGTAGATACTGTACTCTATATCATCGACTGCATCCTTATGTAATACATGTATCACTAGCCACTTTAACTATGCCACTTGGTTTACATACTCATCTCATATGTATATACTGTACTCGATATCATCTACTGTATCTTGCCTATGCTGCTCTGTACCATCACTCATTCATATATCCTTATGTACATATTCTTTATCCCCTTACACCGTGTATAAGACAGTAGGTTTTTTTGGAATTGTTAGTTAGATTACTTGTTCGTTATTACTGCATTGTCGGAACTAGAAGCACAAGCATTTCGCTACACTCGCATTAACATCTGCTAACCATGTGTATGTGACAAATAAAATTTGATTTGATGATTTGATTTGATTATAGCCTGAATGAATATCTATTCGAGGGATTTAATCATAGTCAGAACTAGCAGCCTGGCCACTTCAATAATTTTACAGAACCTTAAAGGCCCATTGCAGTAGAAAACATGATTTTCTTGCGTTTTTTATTTCCACAATATGAGGTTGGAATAATGGGACGGCAGGGTAGCCTAGTGGTTAGAGTGTTGGACTAGTAACCGAAAGGTTGCAAATTCGAATCCCCGAGCTGACAAGGTACAAATCTGTCGTTCTGCCCCTGAACAGGCCGTTAACCCACTGTTCCTAGGACGTCATTGAAAATAAGAATTTGTTCTTAACTGACTTGCCTAGTAAAATAAAGGTAAAATAAATAAAACAAATAATACTGTGAAATTGTGAAAATTATGATAATGCCCTTTTTAGTACAAGGGCTGTTTTGACATTTCAGCCTGTTGTGGTGGGATGGAGTTTTGGTCTGCCTGGTGACATCACCAGGCGGTAAATTAGTTAATTAACCAATAAGAAAGAGTTCCAAACCTCTCTGCCAATAACAGCTAGTTTTCAGTTTCCCCCTCCCCACTCAGACCACTGCCAGACAGTCCTAGCAATATTCTTGCTTGAGAAATTGCTCTTTTTGCTAAGATGCTATTTTTGCTTATTTTTGACAACAATCACAGTACGGTACTTAATTGTTTCCCTGAAATGTTTTGATATTCAGATAAAAACAGCTGTAGTGTAACTTTAAACTTTCTTCAGACCCCTTCACCTGTTCTCTTGCCCCGTATCTTACTTATTGCACCTTTGTGACCCCTTGTGGTGTTCAAAACTATTTTCAGCTTTCACAGTGTCCTGCAATGTTCACTAATACAATGTATCTTATGCAAACATCCGTAAATAGTGCAAATGAACCATTAAACTGATAAGCTTAACGGGCTAATTTGTAAAGGGTGGTTAACCAGTCAGCCACTGGCATCCCGATTCGATGCCTACATCAAACAAAGAGTACCTTTTTGTGCATCATTCAGGCTTAAAAGTTATTTTGGCAAGAACTTGATATTGCTAATCATGTAATAAATACTACTACTAATAATAATAATTATCACCAAAGGGTCTTTCAAGGTTGAGATAAAAATACATACAAAAACTAGATGTAGGTCGGGTGGTATTTCTTTGCAGAAACAGAAAGTGTTGGCCTAACCCTAAAAGTTTCATGGTTGTTTGTGTAGCCCGGTCCATATGTGCCTGAAGCTGATCTATGCATCTTTGAAATGGTAAACATACTGAGTCATTTCGACAGAATTATGCTTGATCTCATTAATCTTGCCACATCCTTTAAAATTGGCCATTCCTCCACATACACAAAGAGGCATTGGGAGAACAATTTCACCAGTATGTGACGACCCTCCCACTCTGTCTGCCGAATTATTTATATTTGCTCTTGTTTTCCTTAATAGGATGCCGGTGGGCGGAGCCAGGAGGGTCGTCAGCAAAATGGGACACACCTGGGCTCGGGTGTGTCCCGGGATAAATACACCTCATCCCCATTTATTGAGGAGACTCACTCCATGCAGACACTGATAGATTTTTGTTGTGGCATTTTTGTGGCTGTTTTATATGTTTGCTTTGGCACCTTTCAACACCCCTCATTATCACATTTATGCACGCAAACACTCACTTACACTACTGATTACACACACCATTGTTAATTGTATTTAGTTTACTTCAGTTAATAAATATATTTTGTTATTCTTTATCTCCACGTGGTCTCCTTTTTGTTACAAACTTCGAGCCGGTTCGTGACAAGTAGAACTAATAGCACATAATATCAACAGTAATTAATTAATTCAAACCAAACAAAATCCAAATGCCCCCAAAAAGTCTATTCTGACTCAAGAATGCTATATATGACCCAATTTGGGGTTAAAATGATCTGGAAATGAAATCATTTTTGGTTTTCTGAGTGGACAGTTTCATGCAAAGAAAATGTGTGGTCTGTTGTTTGGTGGGTGGATACTTGTAAATCATTGCTCTCTGTCAAAGTGCACTGCTGTAATGGGCTTGAACATAGACCTTAGCTACTGGCAGAGGACCCATCACACTTTCTGAATGTAAATGTGATGTTATGATTTGGTGTTTGCGTTTTGTACATTTTAGCCTTTGTGAGTTTTAATTTACACATTAGTATTGGTTCTTCCACTGTAGATGAGTCTGTGATAATTGCTCAACTCTAAAGCTTTTAGAGTATTTTTAAAATGTGTTTTTCTTCTAAGCTTGCTGCCTCCAATTTTCAAATGAATTTGCGTCGCATCACTTCCTCTCGCCTTGTTTTTGAGAACCCATCACTTCTTCCTCAAGGTGTCTGCAAATAAACAGCCACCCAAAAGACTGCAGCTGAACACCATGACGCAGCATGTACAACAAGGCGTTAACAGCTGCAGCTCATTAGCTCCAGTAAAAACATGCAGTTCTCTCATTTGCACTCTGGCCAGTTCAAACGGCATGAGTTAATTTGTTGTTACCCTCTTTTTCTTAAACAAATATCACGGTCTCAGGGCAATTTAGCCCTAGCCCATGCACTGCAATGGAAAAGAAAACCGATCTACGACAGTGAGCACTGCTCTTGGATTTGTCTTTCTTCCTATCCATCCCTTGCTCCCTCTTTCTTTCTTTCAAACACTGTCCCTTTCTCTATCGCCCCATCCCCCCACCCTCTCTGTATGGCTGGACTTCAGCCAGAGCTCCCAACCAGCCTGATTAGAATCTTCCTTAGTGCTGTGGATGACTCCCTGTAAACCATGAAACCTCTCCAACCTCTTCAGGTCACATGTATTACCATTAGATCTTTGTTGCTTGTAGAAATGTTACACAACATTTTCAGTAGAATTGTCTCTGGCACGGGTCTCTTGACAAGTTGCGTCTTGTCCTTCTGTAATTTGAACATCTTGATCCAATCAACAAGGTCACAAGGTTGACTTGACTCCTTGCTCCGGCCAAACGTTTGTTAACCGCAATTAGTCTGTTTGAAAATGTGTCATTGGCTTTGATAATCTGATTGGTCCGAGACGATCCAATCGCTGGTGACTTTGTTTTGTACGTAAAAACGACTTCAATGATGGCAGTCTCTGACCAAAGTATGTAGCAAACGACAGAGCAGCGGAATAATTTAGTGTGAGTCGTCAGGCTATGATTTGACACCATCCCATCTTTCTTACATACTGTAAATGCCTCTGGTGGTTTTCTCCATGCAGTGCTGCGTCAAAAACACACTTACAGACATGTTTGTGGTTTTGTGACGACAGTGACTTATCCTTCTCCAGTGCATCCCGGGAATGGCGTTGGGAGTTAATCACTTGGAAGACGCGGTCGCAATTCGAGGCCAAAGATATGGAAGCAATTTCTCAAGAGCTTGACTTCGCCCCAGAGCTGGAGCTGCCAACTTCCAGGCCTAAGTTCTGAGTCAGACCATGCAGCGGCACACCATGGGGGAATGTCAGAGACTGTGGAGACTACTCCCTTCACATGGTGTCTTGTCTAGTCTGATAACATTCAGACCTGCCACCACAGTTCTAAAAAATACAAGTGTTTCATTGTCACATATACCAGATATGTGCAGTGAAATGTGTTGTTTTACAGGGTCAGCCATAGTAGGAGGCGCCTCTGGAGCAAACTACGTTTGTGTGTTCCCAGTGGTAAGGCTGATCAGTCAGACTCGGGGAAGGGTCTGAATTTGTTGTTTGTGTGGTTTCTTAAACCTTACAGCAATAATTACCTTTGATTAATGGTTAGAATACGGATTGCAAATTGATATATTGCCATTATGTCTTGATCACCTCAACTTGCAAATATTTAGCATTGAACGGTAGCGTAAAGGTTCAGTGTTACTATTACTTGACTTCGGTTGCTGTCGTAATCTATTGTATCATGGTCTGTTTTAACAGAATTGCTAGTCTTGTAAAGGCATTATGAGCACCTATACCTGAACTGTTGTTAAAAGCCCAGTGCACTCAAAAACATGATTTTCCTCTGTTTTATATATATGTCCACACTATGAGGTTGGAATAATACTGTGAAATTGTGAAAATTATGAATAAGCCCTTTTAGCGTTAAAGCTGTTTGAAAAGACCGCCTGAAATTCCAGCCTGTTTGGGTGGGATGGGGTTTTGGCCAGCCTGGTGACATCACCAGGTGGTAAATTAGTTAATAGACCAATAAGAAAGATAGCTCCGAACCTCTCTGCCAATATCAGCTAGTTTTCAGTGTGCCCCTCCCCAGTCAGACCACTCCCAGACAGTCCTACAAAAATTCTTGCTTGAGAAATTGTTCTTTGCTAACAAGCTATTTTGGTTTCTTTTTGAACATTTTAATTGAAACCAACCCCATTACGGTACTTAATTGTTACTGAGAAATTATTAGATATTGAGATAAAAACCTCTGCATTTCACCTTTTAAGAGAACTTGCTAATTTCGCACTCTTTTAAAGAATGACCCATAAAGGATCCACAGTAAACCTGACACACACGAGACACAAAGAGAAACCATGAATATACAGTGCAATAAAGGGTCTTCACAAACATGTTGCGTTCACTGTCTTTTGTTTACAAAACTAGAACCATCGACACTTACACTGTACACACGCACAGAGGCACATACTGACACATAGAACATTTCCTCATAAACTAGACATGTTTACTCAGAGCCCTGAGACTTGGCCGTTAAAATGGAACAGCAGAATGTTCTGACAAATGTGGCACAGATTGTGGTTATTTCCATAGACAATATTTTTGCTAATTTTAATGGCTGAGGGTGTGGAGGGATGTGCACAGTTTTTATTTGGAAATATTGATACATCCCAAACCAACTAGTGATATTGTACAGGCAGCATGTGCATTGACATTGTGGTTTGTCTTTTAGTGACCTGTCCTACTGAAAGAGATCTTTTTTATTTATCTTGTCTACTGACACGTTTATGACAAGGCTCCCATGATGTGCTAAACCTTTTAACTGCTGCTAGTGTGGAGCATCCAATCCCCCTCTATGTCATTCCATGGTGCCTCCATGGCCTGGTCTACCCCGGAGGCATCTAGCGGAGGACTGGGTCAGCATGCCCAAGATGGAGTCTGTTACTGAAGCTCTGTGTCAGTCTGAACTTGAATTCCTCGCCCCCCTGCGGAGTAGAATGATGATTCCCCCTAGACACTGATCTAATCAAATTCAATTGTGTTTGACACATACAACAGGTGTTGTATGCGAAATGCTTACTTGCAAGCCCTTAACCAACAATGCAGTTTTAAGAAAATAGTTTAAAACTTCTTGGTGACAGGGGGCGGTATTTTCACATCCGGATGAAATGCATGCCCAAAATCAACTGCCTGCTACTCATCCCCAGAAGATAAGATATGCATATTATTAGTAGATTTGGATAGAAAACACTCTGAAGTTTCTACAACTGTTTGAATCATGTCTGTGAGTATAACAGAACTTATGTAGCAGGCGAAACCCCGAGGACAAACCATTCAGATTTTTATTTTTTTGAGGTCACTCTCTTTTTAATGACTTTTCATTGGGAATACAGATTTCTAAGGGACCTTCTTGCAGTTCCTACCGCTTCCACTGGATGTCACCAGTATTTAGAAATTGGTTAAGGTTTTTCCTTTGTGTAATGAAGAAGTAGCCCTGTTCAAAACGAGGGTCACTTCAAGTGTACTGTTAGATAGAGGTGCGTGACCAGAAAGGTAGTGTCAGATTGTTTTCTTCCAGTATTGAACACAGATCATCCAGTCTTCAATTTGATTGATTATTTACTTTAAAAAAATACCTAAAGTTGTATTACAATAGTAGTTTGAAATGTTTTGGCAAAGTTTACAGGTAACTTTTGAGATATTTTGTAGTCACGTTGCGCAAGTTACAACCGGTGTTTTTCTGGATCAAACGCACCAAATAAATGGACATTCTGGACATATATCGACGGAATTAATCGAACAAAAGGACCATTTGTGATGTTTATGGGACATATTGGAGTGCCAACAAAAGAAGCTCGTCAAACGTAAGGCATGATTTATATTTTTATTTCTGTGTTTTGTGTCACGCCTGCAGGGTTGAAATATGCTTTCTCTCTTTGTTTACGGAGGTGCTATCCTCAGATAATAGCATCAATTGCTTTCGCCAAAAAGCCTTTTTGAAATCTGACATGTTGGCTGGATTCACAACAAGTGTGCAGCTTTAATTTGGTATCTTACATGTGTGATTTCATGAAAGTTTGATTTTATAGTAATTTATTTGAATTTGGCACTCTGCATTTTCACTGGCTTTTGGCTAGGTCCAGAGAAGTTTAAGAAAGTATTTACAAAATAATCTAAAGTAAAAAATTAAATACAAATGTAACACAATAAAATAACGAGGCTATATACAATGTGCGGTGGTACAGGTTAGTCAAAGTAATTTGTACATGTAGGTAGGGGTAAAGTGACTATGCATAGATAATAAACAGCGAGTAGCAGCAATGCAAATAGTCCTGTTGGCCATTTGATTAATTTTGATTAATTGTTCAGCAGTCTTATGGCTTGGGGGTAGAATCTGTTAAAGAGACTTTTGGACCTAGACCTGGTGCTCCGGTACCACTTGCCATGCGGTAGCAGACAGAACAGTCTGACTTGTCTTTCACAATTTTTGGTGCTTTCCTCTGACACCGCGTAGTATATAGGTCTTGGATGGCAGGAAGTTTGGCTGCAGTGATTTACTGTGCCATAAACACTATCCTCTGTAGCGCCTTGCTGTCGGAGACCAAGCAGTTGCCATACAACCGGTCAGGATGCTCTCGATGGTGCAGCTGTAGAACTTTTGAGGATCTGTGGACCCAAATCTTTCCAGTCTCCTGAGGTGGAAAAGGCATTGGCGTGCCCTCTCCACAACTGTCTTGGAGTGTTTGGACCATAATAGTTTGTTGGTGATGTGGACACCAGGGAACTTGAATCTCTTTACCCGCTCCACTACAGGCCCGTCGATGTGAATGGGGTTGTGTTCGGCCTTCCTTTTCCTGTAGTCCACAATCAGCTCCTTTCTCTTGCTCATGTTGAGGGAGAGGTTGTAGTCCTGGCACCCCACTACCAGCTCTCTGACCTCCTCCATATGGACTGTCTCATTGTTGTCGGTGATCAGGCCTACCGCCGTTGTGTCGTCCGTAAACTTAATGATGGTGTTGGAGTCATGCTTGGCCTTCAGTCATGGGTGAACAGGGAGTCAACGAGGGGACTAAGCACGCACTCCTGAGGGGCTCCCGCGTTGAGCATCAGCGTGGCAGATGCGACCCTTCAGGAAGTCCAGTATCCAGTTGCAGAGGGAGGTGTTTAGTCCCAGGGTCCTTAGCTTAGTGATGAGCTTTCTAGGCACTATGGTGTTGAACGCTGAGCTGTAGTCAATGAACAGCATTCTTACATAGGTGTTCCTTTTGTCCAGGTGGGAAAGGACAGTGTGGAGTGCTGTTGAGATTGTGTCATCCTTCCGGGTGAAATGCAAATTGGAGTGGGTCTAGGGTTCCTGGATGATGGTGTTGATGTGAGCCATGACTAGCCTTTCAAAGCACTTCATGCCTACAGTGGCTTGCAACCTTGCAAAAAGTATTCACCCCCTTGGCGTTTTTCCTATTTTGTTGCCTTGCAACCTGGAATTGAAATATATTTTTGGGTGGTTTGTATCATTTTATTTACACAACATGCCAACCACTTTGAAGTTGCAAAATATTTTTGTGTATCAAACAAGAAATTTGTCACGTTCTTCGTAATGATGAGACCAAGGCGCAGCGTGATAAGAATACATTCTTCTTTTAATGAAGAATAAACACTAAACAAACTATACAAAACAACAAAACAAACGTGAAGCTATGAGACACGGGTACTGACAGGCAACTACACAAAGACAATAACCCACAAACAATCCAAGGCATATGGCTACCTAAATATGGTCCCCAATCAGAGTCAACAATAAACAGCTGCCTCTGATTGAGAACCAATCTAGGCAACCATAGACATAAAAACACCTAGACTAGAAAAACCCCATAAACATACAAAAACCCTAGACAGGAGGGTGCTGTCTATGGTTTTTGTGCTACAAGAGTCCGCTCTTGTAGCACAGACCCATGGATCATCGTCGGAGGCTCTGGACTGCAGATCCTCGCCGTAGGCCCCGGGCTGGGGACCCTCGCTGCGTAGATCATCGGCTGATGATCATCGCCGGGACCGTTGCTGGAGACCCCGGACTGGGGACCTTCGCTGGAGACCCCGGACTGTGGCCTGCCGTTCGATTCCCCGGTCTGTGGCCCGTCGTAGGAGGTTCCGGACTGTGGCCCGTCGTAGGAGGTTCCGGACTGTGGCCCGTCGTAGGAGGTTCCAGACTGTGGCCCGTCGTAGGAGGTTCCGGACTGTGGCCCGTCGTAGGAGGTTCCGGACTGTGGCCCGTCGTAGGAGGTTCCGGACTGTGGCCCGTCGTAGGAGGTTCCGGACTGTGGCCCGTCGTAGGAGGTTCCGGACTGTGGCCCGTCGTAGGAGGTTCCGGACTGTGGCCCGTCGTAGGAGGTTCCGGACTGTGGCCCGTCGTAGGAGGTTCCGGACTGTGGCCCGTCGTGGGAGGTTCCGGACTGTGGCCCGTCGTGGGAGGTTCCGGACTGTGGCCCGTCGTGGGAGGTTCCGGACTGTGGCCCGTCGTGGGAGGTTCCGGACTGTGGCCCGTCGTGGGAGGTTCCGGACTGTGGCCCGTCGTGGGAGGTTCCGGACTGTGGCCCGTCGTGGGAGGTTCCGGTCTGTGAACTGTCGCCGGAAGCTCTGGACTGGGTACTGTCGCCGGACGCTCTGGACTGGGTACTGTCGCCGGACGCTCTGGACTGCGTACTGTCGCCGGATGCTGTGGACTGGGCACTGTCGACGAACGCTCTGGACTGGGCACTGTCGACGGACGCTCTGGACTGCGTACTGTCGCCGGACGCTCTGGACTGGGCACTGTCGACGGACACTCTGGACAGGGCACTGTCGCCGGTGCTCTGGACTGGGCACTGTCGCCGGACGCTCTGGATCGTCCACTGTTGCCGGACGCTCTAGACTGGGCACTGTCAGCGGACGCTCTGGACCAGGCACTGTCGCCGGACGCTCTGGACCGGGTACTGTCGCCAGACGCACTGGACTGCCGAGGCGCACTGTAGGCCTGGTGCGTGTTGCCGGCACTGGTGGTACTGAGCTGGTGACACGCACCTCAGGGCGAGTGCAGGGAGGAGGAACAGGGTGTACTGGACTGCTGAGGCACACTATAGGCCTGGTGCGTGGTGCCGGCACTGGTGGTACCGGGCTGGGGACACGCACCTCAGGGTGAGTGCGAGAAAACCCAGAGACAGGGGAAAACACATATACCACCATCATCACACCCTGACCTAACCAAAATAATAAAGAAAACAAAGATAACTAAGGTCAGGGCGTGACAAAATTAGACCAAAAAAATGAAAACTTGAGCGTGCGTAACTATTCACCCCCCCCAAAGTCAATACTTTGTAGAACCACCTTTTGCAGCAATTACAGCTGCAAGTCTCTTGGGGTATGTCTCTATGAGCTTGGCACATCTAGCCACTGGGATTTCTGCCCGTTATTCAAGGAAAATCCACTCCAGCTCCTTCAAGTTGGATGGGTTCCGCTGGTGTACAGCAATCTTTAAGTCATACCACAGATTCTCAATTGGATTGAGGTCTGGGCTTTGACTAGGCCATTCCAAGACATTTAAATGTTTCCCATTAAACCACTCAAGTGTTGCTTTAGCAGTATGCTTAGGGTCATTGTCCTGCTTGGAAGGTGAACCTCTGTCCCAGTCTCAAATCTCTGGAAGACTGAAACAGGTTTCCCTCAAGAATTTACCTGTATTTAGCGCCATCCATCATTCTTTAAATTTGGACCAGTTTCCCAGTCCCTGCCGATGGAAAACATCCCCACAGCATGATGCTGCCGCCACCATACTTCCCTGTGGGCATGGTGTTCTCAGGTGATGAGAGGTGTTGGATTTGCACCAGACATAGCAAAATTTTAGTCTCATCTGACCGGAGTACCTTCTTCCATATGTTTGGGGAGTCTCCCGCATGCCTTTTGGCCTTTTGCTTATTTTTTTCTTTAAGCAATGGATTTTTTTCTGGCTACTCTTCCGTAAAGCCCAGCTCTGTGGAGTGTACGGCTTGAAGTGGTCCTATGGACAGATACTCCAATCTCTGCTGTGGAGCTTTGCAGCTCCTTCAGGGTTATCTTTGGTCTCTTTGTTGCCTTTCTGATTAATGCCTGCCTTGCCTGGTCTGTGAGTTTTGGTGGGCGGCCCTCTCTTGGCAGGTTTGTTGTGATGCCATATTTTCTCAGTTTTTTAATAATGGATTTAATGGCACTCCGTGGGATTTTCAAAGGTTTTGGTTATTTAGTTATAACCCAACCCTGATACAGTGCCTTTGAACCATCTTCCCTGTCCCTGCTGAAGAACAGCAGGCCCAAACCATGATGCTGCCACCACCATGTTTGACAGTGGGGATGGTGTGTTCAGGGTGATGAACTGTGTTGCTTTTACGCCAAACATAACGTTTTGCATTGTTGCCAAAAAGTTCAATTTTGGTTTCATCTGACCAGAGCACCTTCTTCCACATGTTTGGTGTGTCTCCCAGGTGGCTTGTGGCAAACTTTAACGACACTTTTTATGGATATCTTTAAGAAATGGCTTTCTTCTTGCCACTCTTCCATAAAGGCCAGATTTGTGCAATATACAATTGATTGTTGTCCTATGGACAGAGTCTCCCACCTCAGCTGTAGATCTCTGCAGTTCATCCAGAGTGATCATGGGCCTCTTGGCTGCATCTCTGATCAGTCTTCTCCTTGTATGAGCTGAAAGTTTAGAGGGACGGCCAGGTCTTGGTAGATTTGAAGTGGTCTGATACTCCTTCCATTTCAATATTATCACTTGCACAGTGCTCCTTGGGATGTTTAAAGCTTGGGAAATCTTTTTGTATCCAAATCCGGCTTTAAACTTCTTCACAACTGTATCTCGGACCTGCCTGGTGTGTTCCTTGTTCTTCATGATGCTCTCTGCGCTTTTAACGGACCTCTGAGACTATCACAGTGCAGGTGCATTTATACGGAGACTTGATTACACACAGGTGGATTGTATTTATCATCATTAGTCATTTAGGTCAACATTGGATCATTCAGAGATCCTCACTGAACTTCTGGAGAGAGTTTGCTGCACTGAAAGTAAAGGGGCTGAATAATTTTGCACGCCCAATTTTTCAGTTTTTGATTTGTTAAAAAAGTTTGAAATATCCAATAAATGTCGTTCCACTTCATGATTGTGTCCCACTTGTTGTTGATTCTTCACAAAAAAATACAGTTTTATATCTTTATGTTTGAAGCCTGAAATGTGGCAAAAGGTCGCAAAGTTCAAGGGGGCCGAATACTTTCGCAAGGCACTGTATGTACTTCTCCACAACTTTGTCCCTGACCTGTTTGGAGAGCTCCTTGTTCTTCATGATGCCACTTACTTGGTGGTGCTCCTTGGTGGTGCTCCTTGGTGGTGTTGCAGACTCTGGGGCCTATCAGAACAGGTGTATATAAATACTGAGATCATGTGTCAGATCATGTATTTAGTATTTGGTATATTATTAGAATCCCCATCAGCTGTTGCAAAAGCAGCAGCTACTCTTCCTGGGGTCCATACAAAACATGAAACATAATACAAAATAACATAATACAGAACATCATTAGACAAGAACAGCTCAAGGACATAACTACATGACAATTAGATTGCACACAGGTGGACTTTATTTAACTAATTATGTGACTTCTGACGGTAATTGGTTGCACCAGATCGGTTGCTCCTTATTTAGAGGCTTCATAGCAAAGAGGGTGAATACATATGCACGCACCACTTTCTCCCCCCCAAAATTGCGATTTTTTAAAAACAAGTTATTTTTTAAATTTCACTTCACCAATTTGGACTATTTTGTGTATGTCCATTACATGAACCCCCCCCAAAAAAACATTGCAGGTTGTTATGCAACAAAATAGGAGGGGGATGAATACTTTTGCAAGGCACTGAACCGACGTGAGTGTTACGGGACGGTAGTCATTTAGGCAGGTTACCTCCACTTTCTTGGGCACAGGGATTATGGGACTATGGTGGAAAATTTAGCATCCAACCCTCACGTAATGTCTATCATAATGGATTTGGGGAGGGTAGACTGGTCCCAGACCTGTGCCTTAGGGAAACTTGGACTTGGAGGCTGTGTCTGAGGAGCCAGTCTGACCTCTGACCACTGTGTGTTATGACCTGATGATGCTATTAATGACAGCAGGAGGCCATGCTGCTGCTAATCCCTCTGCAAACCCTAATCCACAATGAAATGTCCCACTCAGCCTCCCTCAGAGTAGCTAGTACTGTACATTATGTTTAGTACCAGTCAAATGTTTGGTGAAGTTTTCTACATTGTAGAATAATAGTGAAGACGTCAAAACTTTGATATAACACATATGGATTCATGTAGTAAACAAAAAACTATTAAAGAATAAAATATATTTTATATTTGAGATTCTTCAAATAGCCACCCTTTGCCTTAAAGACAGCATTACAGACTCTTGGCATTCTCTCAACCAGCTTCATGAGGTAGTCACCTGGAATGCATTTCAATTATTAGGTGTGCCTTGTTAAAAGTTGTTTTTTTTAAATGTCTTGCCTTAATGTGTTTGAGTCAATCAGTTGTGTTGTGACAAGGTAAGGGAGGTATACAGAAGATAGCCCTATTTGGTAAAAGACCAAGTCCATATTATGGAAAGAACAGCTTAAATAATCAAAGAGAAACAACAGTCCATCATTACTTGAAGACATGAAGGTAAGTCAATCTGGAAAATGTCAAGAAATTTGAACGTTTCTTCAAGTGCAGTCGCAAAAACCATCAAGCTCTGTGTAGAAACTGGCTCTCATGAGGACTGACACAGGAAAGGAAAACAAAGAGTTAACTCTGCTGCAGAGGATAAGTTCATTAGAGTTAACTGCACCTCAGATTGCAGCCCAAATAAAAGCTCCTGAGTTCAAGTAACAGACACATCTCAGCATCAACTGTTCAGAGGAGACTGCATGAACAAGGCCTTCATTATTGAATTGCTGCAAAGAAACCACTACTAAAGGACACCATTAAGAATAAGAGACTTGCTTAGGCCAAGAAACACAAGCAATGGATATTAGAACGGTGGAAATCTGTCCTTTGGTCCAAATTTGAGATTCTTAGTTCCAACCACTGTGTCTTTGTGAGACGCAGAGTAGGTTAACAGGTCTCCGCATGTGTGGTTCCCACCGTGAAGCATGGAAGAGGAGTTGTGATGGTGTGGGGGTGTGGGGGTGCTTTGCTGGTGACACTGTCAGTGATTTATTTAGAATTCAAAACACACTTAACCAGCATGGCCACCACGGGATTCTGCAGCGATACACCATCACATCTGGTTTGTACTTCGCATGACTAAAATGTGTTTTTCAACAGGACAATGACCCAACACACCTCCAGGCACACCTCCAGAGCTATTTGACCAAGAAGGAGAGCGATGGAGTGCTACATCAGATGACCTGGCCTCCACAATCACCCGATCTCAACCCAATTGAGATGGTTTGGGATGAGTTGGACCGCAGAGTGAAGGAAAAGCAGCCAACAAGCGCTCAGTGTATGTGGGAACTCTTCAATTCTTTGAAAAGCATTCCAGGTGAAGCTGTTTTGAGAGAATTTAACCTTTATTTAACTAGGCAAGTCAATTAAGAACAAATTCTTATTTACAATGACGGCCTTCCACGGCCAAACACTAACCCGGACGATGTTGGGCCAATTGTGCATCACACTATGGGACTCCCAATCACCGGCGGTTGTGCTACAGCCCAGGATCAAACCAGGGTCTGTAATGACACCTCTAGCATTGATATACAGTGCCTTAGACCGCTGCGCCACTCGGGAGCCCCCAAAGAATGCCAAGAGTGTGCAAAGCTGTCATCAAGGCAAAGGGTGGCTACTTTGAAGAATCTAAAATATATTTAGATTTGTTTAACACTTTTTTCATTACTACATGGTTCCATACATGTTATTTTATAGTTTCCATGTCTTCACTACTATTCTACAATGTAGAAAATTGTAAAAATAAAGAAAAACCCTTGAATGAGTAGGTGTATCCAAACTTTTGACTGGTACTGTATATGAGGAAGAGATTGAAGTAGAGAATTTGAAATTATTTTCTCAATCTCTAGAGACTCTAGACTTCCATGTAATACCATATTATGGCTTATATGTGTCAAACCCAGAGTATCCCTGGCAGCTGAAAAG
Organism: Oncorhynchus tshawytscha; assembly: GCF_018296145.1. Taxonomy (NCBI): domain Eukaryota; kingdom Metazoa; phylum Chordata; class Actinopteri; order Salmoniformes; family Salmonidae; genus Oncorhynchus; species Oncorhynchus tshawytscha. Next base: position 15,000,954 of record NC_056432.1, read on the forward strand.
GTTAACACTGGTAGTGAGAAAGCGTTGATTGCTATGCCAGCCTCAAATTAAGCATCCAATGACTTGCTTATCATCTTAATTCACTTAAGTGTGCACCTGCACCCTTCTCTCAGTCCTGGTGATGACAGGACTCTTCCTGCTCTGCTGCTTGTCCTGCCATGTTGGAGAAGAGATATAGGGCTCCTTGTCTGGGGAATAGGTATGTGGTGTTCAGACTACCCACTGTGCTGGTACTGTAATGTCTGACACAGCTCCTGCAGTCAACAAGCAATATTTAGAGAATGTTGTGTTCCCTGTACAACTTCCCTGTGCAACTTCTGTGTCTTTTAATTTGAGGGTTTTGCAGTATTCTGTTACTGAAACAATTGTAGTGAATTAACTGGTTCATTTTACCCAGGCAGTCTGTTGTAGGTCATCCAGTATTTTTAGATAACTATTGGAATGATCTTGCTTGTTGGGAAGCATTTTCTTAAGGCTTGGCAGATACAAAGGTTCAGTTTGCTCCAAAAAAACATAGCATCATGGGTTATGTTTGGCTCTGAATCTGATTTGAATCAATGGGACTTGAAAATCCAAAAAATAGTACTGACTTTTTTTTCTAGAAAGGAAGACATTTGAACAGTTCAGTGCTCCTCTTAGTTATGGTAACTTTCCTTTCATGAGTTTATTTGGTTTTGTTGGCCCAGCAATGTTAGACCACATTACCCATCAAGCTTGGTGTTCGCAGTGGGCAGTGCGGCTCTTCACGCCGGGGGTGGTACAGGTATGTAGGTCAGGCAGCAGGCAGGCTGTTGGAAACTGGAGGAATACATTTCAGGGCATTACAAACACAGCAGTAGGCCTTCCTTCTGCCCCTCTTTGAACTGACTGTGCCATCTTGTGTGTGTGAGAGAGAGGGGGCCATATTTTGCCCTGGGGCTCAGGCCTGTAAGTCTGTTTAGCACCAAAAAGGGAACATGATCTGCCATTTCACGAATGATCAGAAAGTGGCTACTGTAGCCCCTCAGTGTGGGTATGTGTATATTGCATATGACTCCTGTTCTTTACAATTCACACAATGTTGACAAGGAATATTGTGTCACGATAAGGACCTGTAAACTCATGTTTTGTGCTTGATTGAGATTCTATTCTATGAAGCTGTTTTTTTATAGCCTGTCCCTATTTGATGCTGCATGCAAGAGTGGAACCATAGAATTAGGAATTAGAAGACTAGAGCGGATATTAACCTTCTTACGATGGTCCTAAGGTCAGCCATGTTGGTCAGGGAGTTGGTCAATCATGGTTTGCCAGTGCTGTGGAAATATATTGTGTAAAATAACAAATTTGACAGTTTTAGAGAAATTATTCAATAAATCTGTACAGGATAATCAGTGAGGGGCTATGCGTTCTATGGAAAATAGTGAATGACGTGGAAGGTGTGTTCCACGATGCACTAGCGGAGTGGAACTAACCTTCCACTGAGTTGCGTTATTTTCCAGAGAATGCATAGAGCCCTGAGTTGATTATCCCTTTTATACCATCACTATAATTGAACACATTTGCCACTAGAAATGTGTTTGTTTGCCGGTGGAATTGTGTTCAACATCCACTGAAGCAGCTAGCAAGTTTACTAGATAGCTACAGTAGTTACCTTGGTAGCCAAATAGACTTGCTGGTTTAAGTAAACCCAACCATCAGTCCTATCTTGCTAAATCTAAATCAACAATGCAATAATGTTAATGTTTTCAATTCAACTTTTGCTTTCAAAAGCAGCTCAAACATAGAACATGTAAGAATGAACTAGCCATTGAATTATACCGTGCTGATATACCATGCATTATAGGGATTTAATGCACACTCTAGAATGACCTTCAAGCCAATCAAAAATGAGTATTCAAAAATGCCATGGTATAATTAAGCAATAAGGCCTGAGGTGTGTGGTATATGGCCAATATACCATGGCTAAGGGCTGTTCTTATGCAGATTTAATTCAAAACTGTATCTCAGCCACTCAGGAACATTCACTGTCTTCTTGGTAAAAATTCCGGTCAAGATTTGGCCTTGTGTTTTATGTTATTGTCCCGCTGAAAGGTGTATTCATCTCTCAGTGCAGACTGAACTAGGTTTTCCTCTAGGATTTTACCTGTGTTTAGCTCCATTCTGTTTATTTATTTATTTTTATCCTGAAAAACTCCCCAGTCCTTAAAAATTCAAAGCATACCCATAACATTATGCAGCCACCATTATGCTTGAAAATATGGCAAGTGGTACTCTGTCATTTGTTGTATTTGATTTGCCCCAAACATAACACTCAGGACAAAAAGTGAATTGTTGCAAAAAGGATGCATGTTTTGGAATATTTTTTATTATTTACAGGCTTCCTTCTTTTCACTCTGTCAATTAGGTTACAATTATGGAGAAACTACAATGTTGTTGATTCATCCTCAGTTTTCTCATATCACAGCCTTCAAACTTTAACTGTTTTAAAGCCACCATTGGCCTCAAGGTGAAATCCCTGAGTGGTTTTCATCCTCTTCGGCAACTGAGTATCTTTGTAGTGACTGAGTGTATTGAGACTGAGTGTGCATGTACAGTACAACCAGATGAGCCCAGTGTTTCCGAGTCTAATTGGTGTGTGTGTATGTGTGTGTATGTGTGTGTTCTAAGACGGTTAGCTTCTTCTCCTGTATTATCAGTATTCTATGTTCACTTGGCCTACTTTAGTATCATTACAATCTTCCCCAAACTGCTAGCAGATGGTGGCAGGTAGCGTAGCGGTTAACAGCATTGGGCCAGTAACCGAAAGGTCATTGATTTGAATCCCCGAGGCAACTAGGTGAAAATTCTGTAAATGTGCCCTTGAGCAAGGCACTTAACCCTAATTGCTTCTGTACGTCTCTCTGGATAAGAGTGTCTGCTAAATTATTTAAATGTTGTTGTTTTTTAAAATTGCAGGGCCAAGGATGACGTGGGAAGAGTGTATATGTCCGCTGGTTACCCAATTATAAACGTATACCTGCACTCAAGCTCATCCTTTGGATTAACAAAGCTATGGTTGAGTCTTTGCTCATAACCACATTCTTGGCCTCTATCTTTCCCTTGAAGTGATTTAACATGGACACAGTAAACACTATCTTGTTTAGTGTTATATGATTTAGAAGTTTATCTGACGGTACGGTGTCTCGTGTGAAATATTCTTATTTGAATTTACTGGGCAAACGCTATGGATTGAATAGGACCATAATTTTGCTAATAAAGACCTCGCTTTAGAGTGGTCTTGAGCATGATTCTACAGTATATGTGCACTGTATATGTGCATTAAGACCAACGGAAACATGGCAAGATCTTTATTGTCCCTATCATAAATTCATACCTCAGGCTGTTACAATGGGTGGTCCAAAACTGTTATTATTGGGCTTTGTTCAAATAAAATGCTTTGAAAATCCTAAATGGATTTTATTCAAAGTCATTTTCCTTAATTGCATGAATTACATTATTCTCATCAGCAATCTGTGATATTATGTTGTTATCATGCCTCTTGGTCAAACTAGGCAATCGACAAGCTTCCCACCCATCATGCCTTCTCCCATGTAATTGCAACCTGGCTAGACTGCTGACTGTAAAGCGTCTCACTCACTTAGCTCTTTTCATTTAACTGTGGCTGAGCTACAGCAAGAATCAATGTTTTCATTGTGAGTTGCAATTTTAAACCAATGAATTAACGCACAGTCAGCTGAAATCTAGCCAACGTGACGTTTCTCAACCGTGTTCGGTTGCAGAATCTGGAGATTTTCCCCACAAATATGTGATTCTGAATCCCCTATGAAGCAGTATGTACTGATTAACTTATTTACAGCAAGGGGGTAGGGAATGAAATGGATCCCACACTTCTGCAATCTATTTACTGTAACTGACTCAAGTCTATGAGTACGCAAGCAGTCTGTTTCTTGTTATCAACTCACTTTTTCTCAGAAGGAAATTTCAAAAGTTGGGTAGATTGTAGGTGGATGAAATGATCGATTCACTCAATCTCATTTCATTATGCTGGGAATTACTTGGATTCATTGGAAGAAAAAAATGTGACCTCTTTTCTGACAGAAGTGTATTTGCAAATCGTGTAGGACTGGGTGCAGGTATGCAGATTTGGTGTTTGGTTAGTCATCCCATTGGGATTACTGCTCTGGGCCTGGTTTCCCAATAGCGATGGAATTTGTGTTTTAACAGGAATTTGTGTTTTAACAGGAATTTGTGTTTTAACAGGGTATTGTTCCTATAACGGCCAAACAACTCACATGTGTTTCCCAAAACAGTACGTAGGAAGAACTTCCACTAAGTGCTTAGTTGGAGCATGTGTCAATACTGATAGGATGGAAAGAAAGGCAGCTCTGCTCTTGGATCCACTTTCTCCGTTCAAATCTTACATTAATATTATAATTATTCTCCAATACTGATGACGGATCAGCTCCTAGAGAGATACTATCACCTAGCGATCTAATGCTTACCCTACACAGTTTAGCAGATGTTATAGCGGGCGCAGTAAAATGCTTATCTTACTAGCTCCTAACAATGCAGTAACATGTTGAACAATTCAAATGTAAGAGGAAAAAATACAAAAAAGACAAGAAATCAAGAATGGCGAGACAAATCTGATTAACAGCCCAAGTAGCACTGTAGCAATAATCAAATACAATCTATACGTATGTAACCTAGGAACATTTACACAAAATCAACTAAGAATGATTTGTACAGCAGTAGATATATTACAATAAGCTATGTCAAGAATCCAGTGTATAAATACATATGCGGTGTGTATAAACAAAACTAAAATACAATGTACAGTTGTAGAAATATTATGTTGAGTTACGTCAGGGATACAGTATTTAAATACACAGTGTGAAACAGAAGTGACCAGTGTTTCAATGTCTCTATAAAAGGCTAATGCACTAAATCACAGATTTGGCACATCATTGGTACACATCATGAAATATACTGGAAAAAAATATCAACGCAACATGCAATCATTTCTATGATGTTGTTGAGTTACAGTTCATGTAAGGAAATCTGTGAACTGAAATAAATATATTAGGTCCTAATCTATGGATTTCACAAAAGGGCTATATTACAGTTTCATCAGCAGACGATCCCGCAGGTGAAGAAGCAGGATGTGGAGGTCCTGGGCTGGTTACACGTGGTCTGCGGTTGTGTGGCCAGTTGGACGTACTGCCAAATTCTCTAAAATGATGTTGGAGGCAGTTTATGGTAGATAAATAAATGAACATAAAATTCTATGGCAACAGCTCTGGTTGACATCCCGCAGTCAGCATGCTAGTTGGACTCTGCCTCAAAACTTGAGACATCTGTGGCTAAACTGCATATTTTAGTGTAGCCTTTTATTGTCCCCAATACTGTGCACTGATCATGCTGTTTAATCAGCTTCTTGATATGCCACACCAGTCGGATGGATGGATTATCTTGGCAACCCAGTAAGTTCAATGAGAACACGTTTTAATTTACAGCAATGACCTGGGGAATTGGGATTTTTTTTTTAGACCAGAGGAAAGGGTGCATCCTACTCACCCTCATACACCACTTCCAGCAGCATCTGGTCTCCCATCCAGGGACTGACCAGGACCAACCCTGCTTAGCTTTAGAAGGATGCAGGGTGGTATGCTGCTGGATTTTTGGTCACTAACAGGGAAGTAAACAAATGTGTGCATAAATTGGAGAGAAATAAGCTATATGTGCTTATGGAAAATTTCTGGGATTTTTTATTTCAGCTCATGAAACATGGGACCAACACTTTACATGTTGCCTTGTACTGTATTGATCTTTTAATGCACTCATCTCAGTTTTAATTTGAATAATATTTTTATATTTTGCTTGTTTGTACCAATTGCAAAAACATTGCCAACTTTTGTATTTTTAGTCAACTACTTTTGAAGTTATCAGCAACCACAGTGTAACGATTGTCGTCGGGAGAAGGAGAAGAGGACCAAGGTGCAGCGTGGTAGAAGGAGAAGGAGAAGAGGTCCAAGGTGCAGAGTGGTAGAAGGAGAAGGAGAAGAGGACCAAGGTGCAGCGTGGTAGAAGGAGAAGAGGACCAAGGTGCAGTGTGGTAGAAGGAGAAGGAGAAGAGGACCAAGGTGCAGAGTGGTAGAATGAGAAGGAGAAGAGGACCAAGGTGCAGCGTGGTAGAAGGAGAAGGAGAAGAGGACCAAGGTGCAGCGTGGTAGAAGGAGAAGGAGAAGAGGACCAAGGTGCAGCGTGGTAGAAGGAGAAGAGGACCAAGGTGCAGCGTGGTAGAAGGAGAAGGAGAAGAGGACCAAGGTGCAGCGTGGTAGAAGGAGAAGGAGAAGAGGACCAAGGTGCAGCGTGGTAGAAGGAGAAGAGGACCAAGGTGCAGCGTGGTAGAAGGAGAAGGAGAAGAGGACCAAGGTGCAGCGTGGTAGAAGGAGAAGGAGAAGAGGACCAAGGTGCAGCGTGGTAGAAGGAGAAGGAGAAGAGAACCAAGGTGCAGCGTGGTAGAAGGAGAAGGAGAAGAGGACCAAGGTGCAGCATGGTAGAAGGAGAAGGAGAAGAGGACCAAGGTGCAGCGTGGTAGAAGGAGAAGGAGAAGAGGACCAAGGTGTAGCGTGGTAGAAGGAGAAGGAGAAGAGGACCAAGGTGCAGCATGGTAGAAGGAGAAGGAGAAGAGGACCAAGGTGCAGCGTGGTAGAAGGAGAAAGAGAAGAGGACTAAGGTGCAGCGTGGTAGAAGGAGAAGGAGAAGAGGACCAAGGTGCAGCGTGGTAGAAGGAGAAGGAGAAGAGGACCAAGGTGCAGCGTGGTAGAAGGAGAAGGAGAAGAGGACCAAGGTGCAGCGTGGTAGAAGGAGAAGAGGACCAAGGTGCAGCATGGTAGAAGGAGAAGGAGAAGAGGACCAAGGTGCAGCGTGGTAGAAGGAGAAGGAGAAGAGGACCAAGGTGCAGCGTGGTAGAAGGAGAAGGAGAAGAGGACCAAGGTGCAGCGTGGTAGAAGGAGAAGGAGAAAAGGACCAAGGTGCAGCGTGGTAGAAGGAGAAGGAGAAGAGGACCAAGGTGTAGCGTGGTAGAAGGAGAAGGAGAAGAGGACCAAGGTGCAGCGTGGTAGAAGGAGAAGAGGACCAAGGTGCAGCGTGGTAGAAGGAGAAGGAGAAGAGGACCAAGGTGCAGCGTGGTAGAAGGAGAAGGAGAAGAGGACCAAGGTGCAGCGTGGTAGAAGGAGAAGGAGAAGAGGACCAAGGTGCAGCGTGGTAGAAGGAGAAGAGGACCAAGGTGCAGCGTGGTAGAAGGAGAAGGAGAAGAGGACCAAGGTGTAGCGTGGTAGAAGGAGAAGGAGAAGAGGACCAAGGTCCAGCGTGGTAGAAGGAGAAGAAGAAGAGGACAAAGGTGCAGCGTGGTAGAAGGAGAAAGAGAAGAGGACTAAGGTGCAGCATGGTAGAAGGAGAAGGAGAAGAGGACCAAGGTGCAGCGTGGTAGAAGGAGAAGGAGAAGAGGACCAAGGTGCAGCGTGGTAGAAGGAGAAGGAGAAGAGGACCAAGGTGCAGCGTGGTAGAAGGAGAAGAGGACCAAGGTGCAGCGTGGTAGAAGGAGAAGGAGAAGAGGACCAAGGTGCAGCGTGGTAGAAGGAGAAGGAGAAGAGGACCAAGGTGCAGCGTGGTAGAAGGAGAAGAGGACCAAGGTGCAGCGTGGTAGAAGGAGAAGAGGACCAAGGTGCACCGTGGTAGAAGGAGAAGGAGAAGAGGACCAAGGTGCAGCGTGGTAGAAGGAGAAGAGGACTAAGGTGCAGCGTGGTAGAAGGAGAAGGAGAAGAGGACCAAGGTGCAGCGTGGTAGAAGGAGAAGGAGAAGAGGACCAAGGTGCAGCGTGGTAGAAGGAGAAGGAGAAGAGGACCAAGGTGCAGCGTGGTAGAAGGAGAAGGAGAAGAGGACCAAGGTGTACTGTGGTAGAAGGAGAAGGAGAAGAGGACCAAGGTGCAGCGTGGTAGAAGGAGAAGAGGACCAAGGTGCAGTGTGGTAGAAGGAGAAGGAGAAGAGGACCAAGGTGCAGCGTGGTAGAAGGAGAAGGAGATGAGGACCAAGTGCAGCGTGGTAGAAGGAGAAGAGGACCAAGGTGCAGCGTGGTAGAAGGAGAAGGAGAAGAGGACCAAGGTGCAGCGTGGTAGAAGGAGAAGGAGAGGAGGACCAAGGTGCAGCGTGGTAGAAGGAGAAGGAGAAGAGGACCAAGGTGCAGAGTGGTAGAAGGAGAAGGAGAGGAGGACCAAGGTGCAGCGTGGTAGAAGGAGAAGAGGACCAAGGTGCAGTGTGGTAGAAGGAGAAGGAGAAGAGGACCAAGGTGCAGAGTGGTAGAAGGAGAAGGAGAATAGGACCAAGGTGCAGCGTGGTAGAAGGAGAAGGAGAAGAGGACCAAGGTGCAGCGTGGTAGAAGGAGAAGGAGAATAGGACCAAGGTGCAGCGTGGTAGAAGGAGAAGGAGAAGAGGACCAAGGTGTAGCGTGGTAGAAGGAGAAGGAGAAGAGGACCAAGGTGTAGCGTGGTAGAAGGAGAAGGAGAAGAGGACCAAGGTGTAGCGTGGTAGAAGGAGAAGAGGACCAAGGTGCAGCGTGGTAAGTATTCATAATGCGTTTAATAAAAACTAACACTTGAACAAAAATCAACAAACGAACAGTTCTGCAAGGTGCAATACACAAAACAGAAAACATAGAATGAATAACATAGAATGCCCACCCCAACTCACACCCTGACCAATCCAAAATAGAGACATAAAAAAGAAACTAAGGTCAGGACGTGACACACAGAGAGAGATAAACAGCTTCATTCTATGTTTAGCAGAGATCTTTTGTGTATAAAGTGACATGTAAGGGCAAAAAAGCATCTAACTATGCACTTAGCTGTTCTACTGGTGGTCTGAGGTAGTCGGTAATAAACAAGCGTTTTCAAGAGTAACTTTAGTAATAATGGTTTTCGAAAAGAGCTCGGAGATTTAACGATGCTCCTACCAAGGTTCCAACGATTAACTTAGCCTTCAGACGCTTTTGCGAAACCAGGCCCAGGAAGCTTCCTTGATAAGTTCCTTTGTATGTTTCATGTTCCCTAGCTGTGCGTCTCAGGACACGTTAATCTGACTCACAGACCAGGGAAGGGTCCAACAGTGTCTGAACATGAAGCCCACTAACTTAAAGCAGCTGTCTGAGGAAGGCCCTCTTATCTCCCTACCCTGTTACAACCCACTGTCTCTCCCTCTCTTTAGGGGTGAGGGAAGAGATGGGCCCCCCTTGTAAAATCTGTTAGCCCCGTCGAGTCATATGGTGTGTTGACTAGAGGATGCCATGGTGAGCAGAGTATTGGCACAGACAAGGTCAATGGCAAAGTTCTTTAAGCAAGGTGGTCTGGGTAGAAATTGCCCTTAGTCACAGATCTAGGATCAGCTAATCTTCCTCAATCCTAACCTTATTGGTAGTGATCATTCACTACCAAAATCTAAGTGTTCCAGTTGTTTCAGACCTCAGAAGTCAATGCCCCATGCCATTGGTCTTGTATAACATCTCTGCAACTCAGTGTTATTCCTGATGACTGACTTGCTGACCAAAGGTGATTGATACCTGTCCTAAGATTCAAATAAAAATCTAAGTTTATTGGTCGTGTACACAGATTTGCAGGTGTTTTAGTAGGTGCAGTGAAATGCTTGTTTCTAGCTCCAACAGTGCAGTAGAATGTCTCGCAAATACAATACTAATACACAAATAGTAAATAGTAACAAAATGTGGAAAAAGTCAAGGGGTCTGTGCTATAAAATAACTCTGATCTACACATTTTACCCAAGTCAAAAATCCTATAGGATTCCAATAAAATTATTGGAATCCAATCTGAAAATTTTATCAGATTTTCAAACCAGTCCTATTGGACTCCAAAGGATTATATTCTATAGATAGAGTGCAAAAGGTTAAAATCCTATAGGATAGGTTCCAAAATCTTTTGGATTGTCTTTTGGATTGTAATAAATGGTATTTTTTTGACGAGGGTAACCTCCTCTCTTTTCCAGTTTCACCACTCTAGGCCAGCCAGCTGTAGGGAGGGGGTATAGTAGGTACCTGGTGGTCAGCCCGGGGATGATTGCAGTGCAGACAGGCATGGAGACGACACCTAACACTTTTACAAGGGCCCCCAGTGGGCCAGGACCATCTTCCCTAAAAACAGGCTGATCACCCCTGCTCGAGCTCTCATCTGGTCTGAAGAGTCTCTGAGACAACACAGTGATGTCACAATACAACTTGCCTACACTGCTAGACCAGACCTGCCTGTCAGCTTTGATTCACAGAGCCTGTTCTCAATGACTACTATTAAGGGCAGTCATTAGTGTTGTTATTAGTGGCTAAATTTGCTTAAGGAAACTAAACAACATCCAACTTTCACATTTTCAGGAAGGACCCACCAACGTGAGCTGAGCAGATAACCAATCAGGATGCCATTTCAAGGTTGGTCTCAACATCACAGCCAAACTAAAGGAAGACAGACATTCAATGACTCACCACTGTCAATGCAGTGCATTGGTCTACAAAACCAGATGATTTCATTTGATGTGTTGTTTATTGTCAAGGGGAATACCATTTTACAATGTGGAAGAGGAAGGTAATATTTGTGAAATATTCACCTCCTAAGAAATTTTCACCATACACATTTTATTTTGTGTTGGGACATGGTTCTTAGTTTATCTTGATAAGTATTTTGTTTTTCATATCTCATATTAATTGTCATAATAAAGTTTGTTAGAAATTCACTATGATGTTTATGTTGTCTATTTTTGACTTCCTGCTTGTATTTAGCCTGAGGTCACACAGGAAGACTCAGGCCTCGCACAACACTTGCAGTGTCAAAGGTTTAGAGACAGATCAGCTTGTTTGAGAAGTCATGCGAGAGGAAATCAGCATTCCAATGCCAGATGTATGTATCCTTGCATGTTCGAACATCAGTCAGCACACTAGAACTGACTCTCAAACAAATGTATTTATAAAGCCCTTCTTTCATCAGCTGATGTCACAAAATGCTGTACAGAAACACAGCCTGAAACCCCAAACAGCAAGCAATAGAGTTTACCATTTAGCTTCAGGGCCTGGTCCTGTAATCCGCCTCTGCATGCTGCGCCTTACTCGGTACCTGGAGCTATTCCCTTTCAGACATGATATATCTAAGCCCCCTTGATCCATACTCTGTTTTAGGCCTTCTGTGTGTGTTATGTTCATTTCTGTTTTGTCGCATGCTGTTGTGCTAGTATTATTTCCGCCTGGTTCACGGGGTGTTGTTATTGCTGCATTTGCATATGCATGACTTGCAGATGCATGACTGGTGGCCATGCTATTTTTGCTCATCCGAGGCCAACGTGTTGTTATTCTTCTCCGAGGCCAGGCTGAGGTGTTGAAAGCAGTCGTTAAACTGTGGCACTCAACACTTTCCCAAGGTGAACTGGCCGTACTTTGATCATAGATAAATTTGATCTCTGTTATATTCTCTGCATCACCCAGCTGTCCCCTCCATTGGCCACCTTTTTAATGAATTCATATATTGTCCATTCTCACGTCTGATTAACTAGAACGGGTCCTTTAGTTATATTTACTATATAGCCTTGGAGTGTGTTATTGGTAACTGATTTCCACAACACCACTATGGTATTATTATGATCCCAGGTCAGATTCCATTTCGTAATATTATATCTCTGTTTTAACTTTACTGGTGGATATCCAGGGCAGTCTGTTCTATTATTCGGGGTGCATTGTACTGGTACCCCCCATCACTTAGTAAATGCCCTGTATACGGGTATTGAATTCTGGCATCTTTCTTGTTCTATCTCTAAACCTTGTATAATTTCTCTTTCTTGTTTTTCGTATATTACCCCTAGGGTTAGTCCAAATACTATAGCGCTTGGCACTATGATTATGGTGGAATGAATACTTACCCCAGTCTCATGCTTCCCTGTGGAGACAGAGGAGGTTCTAATTGGTTTTATTTTATTAATTTTTTTACAAATGGGGGACCTAGTATGGCCTCTATCCCTTTGTCTAGATGTGCCCTCTCCAGGGTCTTGTGTGTCTGGAGTTGGTTTCCTTTTTATTAGGTTAATAAACCTTCTAAATTTTCCTTGTGGATCAGGTGGAGCAGCTTTATTTCTACCCCTTCCCTCTCCAGGAGCTGCTTTCCTGTCCACCAACATGTGGCACGAGTATACACAGTCCAATTTAGTCTTAGGGTCCTGGGCAATGTATATTTGCCATCCCAATTTCACCATGTGCCTTTCTCTTTTGTCACCTCGGACGGGTTCTGTATCCTCTATAGCCATAAGCTTAGAGACACAGCACATTGTCTTTTCTTTCCTCATTAACCTGCCCCAGTTATGTTCTCTCACTGGCTTACATGTTCCTTCCCATCAGCATCTTCTTATTACTCCATGGTGGTTGTTTCTCTCATTGGTTATTGTCTAATTCATATTCATCATCTTGTTTCCAGTCACGTCTGTTTATCAGCATCTGACTTAGGTAATTCCTTGGGTTCCATAAGGAAAGATTCCCGTCTACCATCATCCAACATTCTGGTTCTCCTTTACTGGTCCCATATCCCGTAAGGGGTACTGGGTCTCTTTCCCTGGCTTTTAGCCACTCTTCACTATTCCTATAGGTACCAGACCCTTTTGCCAACTGGAAAGGTCCTTGTTCTACCGGCCAGAGAGGGTCTTTTAGCATTACTGGCGTAAGCAAGCTCCCTCTTAGTAAGACCGTATTTCCCTTAACTTGCTGATTTCTACACCCCTAGGTTGTAATGATTCCCCTGTGGTTCCACATGCATAAGCATCTTTTAGGGTCCCAGGTTCCCGATACTACATGTACTCCCCGTACACAATTCGGGAATACATGTAATCCACATGCTCTAAACATGAGTATGCGGCCTACTCTTTGTCTCCCGCCTTTCTCTCCGCTATCACTTCCTGTGGCCGATTAGCCAGTCCTTGGTATTGGACTTCGGCAGTTGGTTCTCCACAGTTGTCACATGGTACAGTGCTCATATGTCCTGACCCTGTAACATCCATACACTTACGTTCTTGCCACCTTTGTGTTCGCCTGCCACCACCACCCCAACCTTGACTAAATCCTCATGCCAGGTGTGTGAGGCAACCCATATAGTATCTCCAGAACGGCGCACTTGCAGCCCTGACCTGCAGTTAAGCAGATGCAACCATTCTGGCACTACCTCTGGGGCGGACATACTTTCTTAAGTTGGGAGATATCTACTGTTATATTACTGTCTACTTTAACTGGGTTAGCACTGACAACCTCAGTTATTTGCTGTCTCTTTCCGTGTTTAAAAAAAATTACTCTTCCCTGTATCAGCTCCTGGTGGTTTCTTGATCCTAATCCAGTCTCCCACCTTTAACACAATATATTGTAACTGGTACTTTGCTGTTTCCCTGTATTGCCAATCACATCTGTACCTGAAGTCTCACTGAGTGACTGCCACTTCGTCTGTATTCAAGAGGCGTTTAGACCTCTGTGTTTCGTAGACTCAGTCTCGGGTTCACTAAATTCAACCAAGTATATTCAGATAGTGATCCAATAAGTACTTAGGCAAAATAATCCAGTTCTCAAATATTGTTATAGTCTAACAAAAAGAGTATAGTGCAGTAGTACATTTACCTGTGATGATTCTCCATATGAAGTCTGTCTCATATGTCAGTGAGGATCACGCTGTCTTATGATCTCTGTTCTCTTTATATACCTTTTTATAGGGGAAGTTCCCACTGGTGCTGTAGACCTACGTAACCTTAGGCCTGTGTGTTAAACGGAAGCTTCCTATTATTACCATTTAAGGTCATGCACTACTGACTCTCACATTGCTGCTTCCGTGTTACTGTTGGCTAATTCCACTCAATCATACCAGCTGGTTGTTTCTACCACTGGAGGTGGCGTAGGTGGTATGTCAAGCGTCAGCCGGGAGAAGTCTATGATAGGTATCTCCTCTGCTTCCCCCTGTTGTCCAGTTTCTGCAGGTGCGGTCCATGGTTCCATGAGGTCCCGTGAATGCCCTGTGTTGTTGTCCCCATTGCTTGATGGAGTGGGCATATTCTTTTCATCTCTTGTCACACAACCACCAACTTACCACCCTGAGACGAGGCCGAGTATAGCCCACGAAGATCTCCCCCACGACACAACCCAAAGGGGGGCGCCAGCCAGGACAGGGAGATCACGTCATTGACTTAACCCACTCAAGTGACTCACCCCTCCTAGGGACGGCATGGAATAAGCACCAGTAAGCCAGTGACTCAGCCCCTGTAATAGGGTTAGAGACAGAGAATCCCAGTGCAGAATCCCAGTGCAGGCAGAGACAGCAAGGGCGGTTCGTTGCTCCAGTGCCTTTCCATTCACCTTCATACTCCTGGGTCAGACTACACTCAATCATAGGACCTACTGTAGAGATGAGTCTTCAATAAAGTGTCTGCGTCTCTCACATGGATAGGCAGATCATTCCTTAAAGCTTAGTTCTATTGGAGAAAGCCCTGCCTCCAGCTGTTTGCTTAGAAGTTCTAGGGACAGTAAGGAGGCCTACGTCTTGTGACCGTAGCGTAGGTATGTACGGCAGGACCAAATCGGAAAGATAGGTAGGAGCAAGCCCATGTAATGCTTTGTAAGTTAGCATTAAAACCTTGAAATCTGTAACGTCTCTCGTCAGAATGAGGATCGGACTAAAGCGCAGCGTGGTAAGTGTACATGATAATTTATTACTCAAAACACTCAAACAAAATAACAAAGAGAAAAACAAACAGTTCTGTAAGGCAAATCAACTATACAGAAAATAACTACCCACAAAAACACAGGTGGCTGCCTAAGGCTGCCTAAGTATGATTCCCAATCAGAGACAACGATAGACAGCTGCCTCTGATTGAGAACCACACTCGGCCAAAAACAAAGAAATAGAAAACATAGAAATAAAGAAACTAGAATGCCCACCTTAGTCATACCCTGGCCTAACCAAAACAGAGAATAAAAGCCTCTGGCAGCTCTGGTGCGGGACGTAGACCCCCATCCGCCCGCAGATCCGTTCGCTTTGGTGGTGGCCCCGGACAGGAGGCCGTTGCTGCAGGCTCCAGACCGGGGACCGTCGCTGGAGGCTCCGGACCATGGATCAATGCTGGAGGCTTCGTGCCATGGATCTTCACTGCAAGCTCCGGGCCATAGATCATCACTGGAGGCTTCGTGCCATGGATCATCACTGGAGGCTTCGTGCCATGGATCATCACTGGAGGCTTCGTGCCATGGATCAACACTGGAGGCTTTGTGCCATGGATCATCATTGGAGGCTTAGTGCCATGGATCATCACTGGAGGCTTCGTGCCATGGATCATCACTGGAGGCTTTGAACGTGAAGCCGGAACAGGTCTCACCGGACTGAGGAGACGTACTGGAAGCCTGCTGCGTGGAGCTGCCACAGGGATTACCAGGCTGGGGAGACATACTGGAGGCCTGGTACATGGAACCGGAACAGGTCTCACCAGACTGGGGAGATGCACTGGAAGCCTGTTGCGTGGAGCAGGCACCGGATACACTGGGCCGTGGAGGCGCACTGGAGGTCTCAAGCGTAGAGCTGGCACAACCCGTCCTGGCTGGATGGTTACTTTCGCCCGGCAACTGCGGGGCACTAGCACAGGACGCACTGGGCTATGCAGACGCACCGGAGACACAGTGCGCAGAGCCGGCACAGGATACCCTGGGCCGAAGAGATGCACTGGAGGCCAGGAGCGCTGAGCCGGCACCATCCATCCTGGCTGGATGCCCACTCTAGCCCGGCCAATGCGAGGAGCTAGAATATAGCGCACCAGGCTGTGACTGCGCAGTGGAGACATGGTACGCATCGCCGCTTAACACGGTGCCCGACCAGTCACATGCTCCCCACGGTAAGCACGGGGAGTTGGCTCAGGTCAACTATACAGAAAATCAACTATACAGAAAACAACTACTCACCAAAACACAGGTGGGAAAAAGGCTGCCCAAGTATGATTCCCAATCAGAGGCAACGATAGACAGCCGCCTCTGATTGAGAACCACACTCGGCCAAAAACCAAGAAATAGAAAACATAGAAATAAAGAAACTAGAATGCCCACCCTAGTCACACCCTGGCCTAACCAAAATAGAGAATAAAAGCCTCTCTATGACCAGGGAGTGACAAAATCAGCCCTTGCCTTAACAGGAAGCCAGTGTAGAGAGGCTAGCACTGGAGTAATATGATACAATTTTTTGGTTCTAGCCAAGATTCTAGCAGCCGTGTTTAGCACTAACTGAAGTTTATTTAGTGCTTTATCCGGGTAGCCGGAAAGTAGAGCATTGCAGTAGTCTAACCTAGAAGTGACAAAAGCATGGACTAATCGTTCTGCATCATTTTTGGACAGAAAGTTTCTGATTTTTGCAATGTTATGTAGATGGAAAAAAGCTGTCCTTGAAACAGTCTTGATATGTTCGTCAAAAAAGAGATCAGGGTCCAGAGTAACGCTGAGGTCCTTCACAGTTTTATTTGAGACGACTGTACTGTACAACCATCAAGATTAATTGTCAGATACAACAGAAGATCCCTTTGTTTCTTGGGACCTAGAACAAGCATCTCTGTTTTTTCTGAGTTAAAGTAGAAAATGTGCATCCATCCACTTCCTTATGTCTGAAACACAGGCTTCCAGGGAGGGCAATTTTGGGGCTTCACCATGTTTCATCAAAATGTACAGCTGTGTCTCATCCGTATAGCAGTGAAACTTAACATTATGTTTCTGAATGACCTCACCAAGAGGTAAAATATATAGTGAAGACAATAGTGGTCCTAAAACAGCCAAAATTTACAATTGGTTTGTCAGAGGACAAACCATCCACAGAGACAAACTGATGTCTTCCCGAAAGATAAGATCTAAGCCAGAACTTGTCCATTTAGACCAATTTGTGTTTCCAATCCCTCCAAAAGATTGTGGTGATCGATGGTATCAAAAGCAGCACTAAGATCTAGGAGGACGAGGACAGATGCAGGGCCTCGGTCTGACGCCATTAAAAAGTAATTTACCACCTTCAACAGTGCAGTCTCAGTGCTAAGACATTGATTGTCTTCAGAAAGGCAGTGAGTTGCTGTGCAACAGCTTTTTCTAACATTTTTGAGAGGAGTGGGAGATTTGATATAGGCTGATCATGGTTTGGTCATGGTTTGGCTGTTTCAAGAGTGGCTTTATTACTGCCACTTTTAGTGAGTTTGGTACACATCCGTTGGATAGAGAGACGTTTATTATGTTCAACATGGGCAGGCCAAGCACAGGAAGCAGCTCTTTCAGTAGTTCAGTTGGAATAGGGTCCAGTATGCAGCTTGAAGGTTTAGAGGTCATGATTATTTTCATCAATGTGTCAAGAGATATGGTACAAAAAACTTGAGTGTCTCCCTTGATCCTAGGTCCTGGAAGAGTTGTGCAGACTCAAGACAACTGAGCTTTTAAGGAATATGCATATTTAAAGAGGAGTCCATCATTTTCTTTCTAATGATCTTTTCCTCAAAGAAGTTCATGAATTTATCACTGCTGAAGTGAAAGCCATCCTCTCTTGGTGAATGCTGATTTTTAATTAGCTTTGCGACAGTATCAAAATAAATGTAGGATTGTTCTTATTTTCCTCAATTAAGTTGGAGAAATAGGATGATCGAGCAGCAGTAAGGGCTCTTCGGTACTGCACGGTACTGTCTTTCCAAGCTAGTCGGAAGACTTTCAGTTTGGTGTAGCACCATTTTCATTCAAATTTTCTGGAAGCTTGCTTCAGAGCTCGGGTATTTTCTGTATACCAGGGAGCTAGTTTCCTATGACAAATATTTTTAGTTTTTAGGGGTGCCACTGCATCTAGGGTATTGCACAATGTTAAATTGAGTTCCTCAGTTAGGTGGTTAACTGATTTCTGTACTCTGACATCCTTGGTAGGTGGAGGGAGTCTGGAAGGGCATCTAGGAATCTTTGGGTTGTCCGAGAATTTATAGCACGACTTTGATCCTTGGTTGGGGTCTGAGCAGATTATTTATTACGATTGCAAACGTAATAAAATGGTGGTCCGATAGTCCAGGATTATGAGGAGAAAAATTAAGATCCATAACATTTATTCCACGGGACAAAACTAGGTCCAGAGTATGACTGTGGCAGTAAGTATGTCCGGAGACATGTTGGACAAAATCCACTGAGTTGATGATGGCTCCGAAAGCCTTTTGGAGTGGGTCTGTGGACTTTTCCATGTGAATATTAAAGTAACCAGAAATTTGAATATTATCTGCCATGACTAAAAGGTCCAAAAAGGAATTCAATGAACTCAATGAGGAACGCTGTACATGGCCCAGGAGGCCTGTAAAACAGTAGCCTTAAAAAGTGATCTTTTTTTTTGTAAATTGAAATTTGCTATCATAAATGTTAGCAACACCTCCGACTAGGCAAATACAGTGCAAAAGTAGGCTCCATCATTCACATACTTTACAGAGAAGGATCACACACATTCCCACTGTGTGGATCCACTATAATGATAATGGAGTGCCATGTTGTCAGTTTTATGTGATCAATGATCATAGACTGTATTAAAGTCTATTAACACATCTAAGCACATAACAGGTGTGGAGGTCCCCATTATACTATGTAGACATCCCAAATGGAGCTGTTAGCCATCTCCACTATCCAAATGGTAAGACTTAAATCACCTATAAGGCATGTAGGGGATGAATTATGTTGGATTGGACATCCCTGTGTAAATAGTTGACGGGATAGTCTGAATACAGTGTCTGTTGGGAATAGTTATTTTAAGGAACTAACAATTCCATAAAACATATCATGATAACATTGTTTAATGACACATTTGTGAATACATATTACTGACCAACATGTCATGCAAAAGTAGGTGAAACATTCTAACATTTATATTATCTTAAAGCACTTTTAAATGACAATAATTAATCCAAAAACAATAACTACTTAAAAAAAAATATTTTCCTATGCCTGGCCAAGCATGATTTTCATAATGAATTGTTTTATGGAGAAGTGTGGTATTAGACCTAAGAATACTGTAAGTAGCTCTGGATAAGAGCGTCTACTAAATGACTAAAGTGTAAAATGTGAAAATGTTAATATATTATTTCTCCCAAACAAACAAAATATACTTTATAAAATGACAGTACACATACTGTATCAAGAACTAGGAGATTTGATTATAGGCTACATGAGATTGGCTACATGTGCATTCCTTGTTTGATTTAACAATGAACAAGCTCCTCTGACAACGATTTCGGAATGGAATCCCCTTTTTGAGTTTTGGTCACACAGACACCTCCCCCAGAGGTTCATCCAGCCTCTGTATCATGACAGTAGCCAATGAACGTTACTATCAGCTCGGGGGTAGAGCGGTCCGGCCTCTCCCCCGTGTGGAAAGGACAGGCAAAGGGGCTTCACTGTCAGATCAGTCACTGGCTCTCAGGCTCTGGCTCTGTCGGGTCATGTCAGTGGTCTCAGTTATCCGACTAATTTAGAGCCGTGAAGTAGCCTTGTTCTTAGATCATATCTGCGTTGCCAATGGTGAACTTAATGAAATGCCTGCAACAAATGAAGTGAACTTGCCAACTACTCATGCAGTAGGCTACATTAGATTTTTTCATTTAATTATAATACATTCGCTTGCGTTTATCGCCGGACCCCAAGGTTGGCAGGAATAGGCTTTCGCGCAAAAGTGTATGTTTACGCACCATTTGTAGCCTATTGATTCGATTGGGTTGTATCGAAATTTTGTCAAAAGTGGGCGACCTCATCCCTCTACAGTTGTGTGTGTTGTCCAACCTGTTAGCACAAGGAACTTCATCCAGTTGTTGAATTACACATCAGTCCTTTAACGCGCTCCGTTCCATTACGCGCACCCTTAGGTAGGAGCGGTCTACACCTAGCATCATTTTGGACACCCTTTTATTCCAAAGGAATCCGTCATCTTCAGTATTTTCTTGGATCAAAGTATGGAAAAAAGATGATGGCTCTGACTAGTGATTTGAATATTGAACAGAAACGTATCATTATTTTGTATTGATTAATTTAATTGACGCATGGGTACATCTGGGTTCCAAATGGACAGTTAAATGGTTTCATTGACAACGGTCTGACCAGTGCAAGTTAATTGTGTGGTGTAGCAACAACGTTATTGGATGAGGATGTTCGTGTTAGACAAAGGGTCTAATTATGTTTTTTTTTCTCCCTCCCAAAGGTGTCCACAATTTTTTGGGATGGGCAGTGGGCCCCTCCTCTCCAACAGTGACGAAATAACAGTGGGTGTAAAGAGAATTTGAACTTGCAGCTGGCTACCACTTCTTGGTTGCTCTTGCCCCGATCAGAACAAGCAACATACTGGAGTGGGACACTGCACCACAGAAGCAGTGATTGGAGAGGATCGGCGCACCCGGGAAATAAGTGCTTAGTGACGGACTTTCAGATCAAATATTTATTGGCCACTTTTTACGCATGACTACACTGGGAGTAACTGGAATTTCAAGGATATAAACTGATTCTCTTTCTATATTTCATGGAGTTAAAACCTTGTTTAAGGTAATGTTTGTAGTTGTTATTTTATTATACTATATATTAGTACGCCTTTACTTAAAGCATCCAGGTATAATGCTTTATAACTTGTTATAAGCATGTATGAGCCTTTATGTCTTATAAAAAATCGTATCATATTTTATGTCTCTATTGGCCGATACATTTTCTTGGACCAGGGATACAATAATTAGTTCTACATTTATTTTTACATTCTATTTGAGCATCCTTTGCGGATGATAGCCTCATTGGACAAACAGTTCAGTGCGTGCATATTTGTAGACTAAGTTGTATTGTCCTTAAATACCCTGTCTGTGTAACTCACAGTCAGCGTTATAGAAAGTACTAAATGTCATACTTGAGTAAAAGTAAAGACACCTTAATAGAAAATGACTCAAGTAGAAGTGAAAGTCACCCAGTAAAATACTAGTTGACTAAAAGTCTAAAAGTATTTGGTTTTAAATAGACTTAAGTATCAAAAGTAAATGGAATTGCTCAAATGTGCTTAAGTATCAAAAGTAAAAGTATAAACCATTTCAAATTCCTTTTATTAAGCAAACCAGAAGGCACGTTTAAAAAAAACGTTATTGGCGGATAGCCAGGGGCACACTACAACACTCAGTTTAGTGAGTCCGCCAGATCAGAGGCAGTAGGGATGACCAGGGATGTTCTCTTGATAAGTGTGTGAATTGGACCATTTTTCTGTCAAAATGTAACGAGTACTTTTGGGTGTCAGGGAAAATGTATGGAGTAAAAAGTACATCATTCTTTTAGGAATGTAGTGAAGTAAATGTAAAAGTTGTCCAAAATTTAAATAGTAAAGTAAAGTACAGATACCACAAAAAACTACAAAGGATTTTTACTTAAGTATGGTACACCACTGCCCACAGTTCACATTTTGTCCACACTTGTTGGACACCAAATGTTTGTTCTTCTTCTGTAGACGACGGTTGAGATTTGTAGTCTGACAGGTGAACCAGTTTCACTCAGTTATGCATCACCTTTCTCAAAGTTGGTATTTTAACGATATTGGTCATATCAAGTCCTGATGAAATGTATGTGACATTTACATTAGGTAGCCCACAGGTGTCACTATATATATGTGATAGTGGGAAATGTTGACATTGAAAATAATCAATGTTTCACATTTTAGCAAACTCATAACAAGGAAAGTTCTTGGGGATTTAAACAAGTGTACAGTCTACATTTCTTGCAATGCGCTTTTATGCACAACTCGAGAAAGCATTACAAACACTGGGCTATTGTAAGCCTATTTGTGTGCCATTGGTTACCGCTGTTAGCCTATCCAGTGGAATAGGAAAGTCTAGCCAAATTGAGTTAGAGTCGCTTTAGACATTCACTGGTCGATGAGAGAGTAATCTCGTCCACCCAGCCGAGCCGTCTCTCTCTAGCAATTGAGCCTGGAAACGAGGTTAATGATAGAGCAAGCTGACAGAACGCGGAGCGTTACATCAAACAGACAGGTTTTAGATTAATACATGGTCAATGTGAATTGGCAACTCATCGACTACCCCTCCCCTCAACAAAAAATAAGGTAAAAAAGTAACCAGCCGCCAGAGATGATTTTTTCTTTGAATTACTGTTCTTAGGGTGGAGTGTATTGAATCAGGACAGCCAGCCAGCTAGCCAGCCCAGCCCCTCTAGACGAACATGTCACACAGCCTAACCGCCCTGAACTCTCTCCCACAATCAACTCAAATAACCGAGTGCCTGCTATCAGAAACATTTATTACCTTTTAATTTCACGTCGGGAAACGTGCCCAGCTGACCGAGAGGCTATAATGTAACAGTTCCAACTCATTTACCTGTCACTCGTGTTTACATTGCCGAGGTGCAAATTAAATGAGGCCACTCACAGCCAGTCTGTTGAGCGTCCCCCCTTTTCCCCCAAACATTTGTGATTTGACCCAACAGGAGGCTACCTCCATGGGGTTCTCAATCCCACCACCCACATTCGGAGGAAGTGACAAGACAAACAAATTGTCCTTAGCGACCACCGGGGCATCATACTAAGCAAGAGAGAGCCGCTGGACACTCGTTCTGGGCTGTAGAGTGACACCGCAGAAACGGGGACGGACAGAAACATTCCATTAACCGCTATCAGGATTATATTTTCTAATCGATCCGTTGGAGTTCGCCTGTAACAATTACTTAATTTTGTTGGTCCACCGCTATCGCTCACTTTTGAACATGCTGACATGTCAATGGACGCATCACTGTAATGAATGAGGAATGTGTATCTTGCTAGACCTTATAGCAGAAGGCTGGTGTCTCATAACAATCAGTTAATTCATTGTGTTTCCCTCCTACCTTCAGGTTCAAGATGATACTGAAAATAAAACATATCCTCTGGTTATACTGCCTGTGTCAAAGTGCATCTGGGTTCGGTAAGTGTTGCGTACTACTACTTCTACTTCGACTATTACTACTGCTACTACTATTACTACAGGCTACTACTACTACTACTACTACTACTACTACTACTACTATTAATAATAATCTCTCTCTCTCTCTCTCTCTCTCTCTCTCTCTCTGTACAGTTTATGTATGTGTGAGTTTGTTAAAAAATGATTTAGTTTCACCATATTAAAGTGAGAGTTCAGTTCACATAACATGGTTGTCCTTAAAATAAGGGACATGCGTAAATGAATCACTAATCACATTAAATAAATAATAATTTTCAGATATGACTTTGTCAAAGCAACAAAATGACTAGGGCTTCACAGTGACAGTGACATTGGGAGACATTTTGGGATTAAGTGGGTTAAAATCCTCCTAGAAGTGGCACAGGTTTTGACAGAGGGACATGTCAAAATGCTGAATTTTGGAACTTTAGCAAGCCTTTATTGAATTTTCCATATGGTCTATATTAAAGGGCACTTAATTTAATATACAGTTGAAGTCGGAAGTTTACACACACTTAGGTCATGTGTGTATGAGCCAAGTTGAACAGTTTAAAGGCAATGCTACCAAATACTAATTGAGTGTATGTAAACTTCTGACCCACTGGGATTGTGATGAAAGAAATAAAAACTGAAAGAAATATTTCTCTCTACTATTATTCTGACATTTCACATTCTTAAAATAAAGTGGTGAATCCTAACTGACCTAAGCCAGGGAATTTTTACTGGGATAAAATGTCAGGAATTGTAAAAACCTGAGTTTAAACATATTTGGCTAAGGTGTATGTAAACTTCCGACTTCAAGTGTATATAAACATCAAAGCGATGCAAAATGCACTTATTTTGAGGAATGACCCATGCATGTGTTTCAGCACAATTCAGGTAGGCAATTAGTCAAACACACTTTTTGGTACTAAGTCAATTGGAAAGTATTGTGCTTTGGGTGGCAGATATTCTAGCGGTTATAGCATTGGGCCAGTAACCGAAAGTTGGGCCAGTAGCCGTATTCATCGACCTGGCTAAGGCTTTCGACTCTGTCAGTCACAACATTCTTATTGGCAGACTCAACAACCTTGGTTTCTCAAATGATTGCCTCGCTTGGTTCACCAACTACTTCTCCGATAGAGTTCAGTATGTCAAATCGGAGGGCCTGTTGTCCGGACCTCTGGCAGTCTCTATGGGGGTGCCACAGGGTTCAATTCTCGGGCCGACTCTCTTCTCTGTATACATCAATGATGTCGCTCTCAATGCTGGTGATTCTTTGATCCACCTCTACGCAGACGACACCATTCTGCATACCTCTGGCCCTTCGTTGGACACTGTATTAACTAACCACTAGGCTACCCTGTGGGGCGGCAGGGTAGCCTAGTGGTTAGAGTGTTGGACTAGGAACCGGAAGGTTGCAAGTTCAAACCTCCAAGCTGACAAGGTACAAATCTGTCGTACTGTCGTTCCTAGGCCGTCTGGTTAAATAAATAAAATAAAAACACCAGATGAGCTTCAATGCCATACAACTCTCCTTCCATGGCCTCCAACTGCTCTTAAATGAACATAAAACTAAATGCATGCCCTTCAACTGATTGCTGCCCGCACCTGCCCGCCTGTACAGCATCACTACTCTGGACAGTTCTGACTTAGAATATGTGGACAACTACAAATACCTAGGTGTCTGGTTAGACTGTAAATTCTCCTTCCAGACTCACATTAAACATCTCCAATCCAAAATTAAATCTAGAATCGGCTTCCTATTTCACAACAAAGCATGCTGCCAAACATACCCTCTTAAAACTGACCATCCTACCAATCCTCGACTTCAGTGATGTCATTTACAAAATAGCCACCAAAATAGCCTCCAACACTCTACTCAACTAATTGGATGCAGTGCCATCCGTTTTGTCACCAAAGCCCCACATACTTCCCACCACTGCGACCTGTATGCTCTCGTTGGCTGGCCCTCGCTTCATACTTGTCGCCAAACCCACTGGCTCCAGGTCATCTACAAGTCTCTGCAAGGTAAAGCCCTGCCTTATCTCAGCTCACTGGTCACCATAGCAGCACCCACCCGTAGCACGCGCTCCAGCAGGTATATCTCACTGGTCACCCCCAAAGCCAATTCTTCATTTGGCCGCCTCTCCTTCCAGTTCTCTGCTGCCAATGACTGGAACAAACTGCAAACATCTCTGAAGCTGGAGACACTTACCTCCCTCACTAGCTTTAAGCATCAGCTGTCAGAGCAGCTCACAGATCACTGCACTTGTACATAGCTCATCTGTAAATAGCCCATCCAATCTACCTCATCTCCATGCTGTATTTATTTATCTTGCTCCTTTGCACCCCAGTATCTCAACTTGCACATTCATCCTCTGCACATCCTACCATTCCAGTGTTTAATTGCTATATTGTAATTACTTTGCCACCATGGCCTATTTATTGCCTTTACCTCTCTTATCTTCCCTCATATGCACATGCTGTATATTGATTTTCCTGCTGTATTATTGACTGTATGTTTGTTTATTCCATGTGTAACTCTTTGTTGTTGTATACAGTATGTCAAACTGCTTTGCTTTTTCTTGGCCAGGTCGCAGTTGCAAATGAGAACTTGTTCTCAACTAGCCTACCTGGTTAAATAAAGGTGAAATAAAATAAATGTAAAAAAATGTCTCACAGCAATGAGGTTTCACCCCAATCAACAACAAAAAAGCAGACAGACAACGCCAAGTCAATGCCTGTGAGCCCTGCAAGCAGAGTAAGGTCAGCCCTGTGATGGGCAGCAGTGGGCAGCTAGAACCTCAGGTCCTTAGCCCTGTACAGACAGGATACCTTTCAATTAGGCCCAGGTCCCAGTCTGGATTCAGCTAAAACAGCTGGTTTCACCTCTCAGCCCTAGTAAGGCCCTCTGTTTAGAGCCCTTGCTCACGGCTGTCCCACACCGCTTCCAAAGCATTCTGTACATCGTTGCTCCGAGCGTTCATTGATTCCCTTCAATGTGATAATCCCGTGCAGGTGGCCAAGGGTGATTCATCCCGTTGCCATGGCATTGCATCTGGCATCGTGAGGATGTGCGCTGTGTGTGGTGTGGTTCTAACCGGAACATAAACAGAGACTGGGAGTTACTCTGTGTTGATTACTTTATAAAAAGCAATACTTGAGGGAATTGTGAATAACCTTGCTCCAGAGGACTGTTTGCCTGTCCGACCTGCTGCCAGAAAGTCTGAGTTGTTTAGAAAGACCAGATGCGATGCTCATAAACTGTCATAGCTGTGTCATACTGTCGCTGTGCCCCACATAGCAAACCTTTTTTTTTGCGGTGTTGGCCTTCATAGAGAGAGAGAGTAACAATATATTTTAAGATATGTGGACCAAATAAGAGCTTTTACTCTGATGACTTGAAAACTCTTAATTTATGACTTGACATTGCATTTTAAGTATCATTCATAGTTTATAGGGTTTCCCATACACAGATTAAACCTAATCCTGGATTTAAAAGCATGTCAATGTAGATTATCTGTTGAACGTGCTCCTTAGTCCAAAACCAAGGTAAATCTATGTCTGGGAAACCAGCCAATTGTGTATTTTTAGCTCTGATAGCCTGGAAGAACAGTGAATCAGTTTTTCTTATGGTTCCTGACAGGTAGTATAGTAGTGGAGCAACTTTTAAGGCTGCAGACATGCCTTCCCTGTTTGACTATTTTATGTCATACACATTTTTATGACCATACATCACATTCTGTGTATGTCACTGGGAGGCTCCCCACCCATAGTTTTGAGGATGAGGCTTGACTTTCCAAGGGCTACTTTGGTGCTATGATGCATGTCCTTTAGTTGTCTGGGACTTAATGTTACACCCTCTATGTCTGTTATTGAATAAGAGGTTCATAGCAAACTAGCAATATGCTTGACTAATTAGAAGTCTTTGCAGAGTGTTTCAACTTTGAATAAAAGGTTTAACATTTTATGAAGAGCTTATCCCAGACTATATTTAACAGATGTTTTAAACTAGAGGAAAAGCTTGGGTAGTGTGGTTGAAGGGGACAACCTCGAATCAATGTATCGTTTCTTGTTGTTGTCCTTTATCACCCATACTGATACTGCACCAGAGTTAAAGTTGTTATTCTCTGAAAAAAACATGCCATTGTTCAGTAATCTCTCTATACATTTTCAGCTGCCTTACCTAGTCTTTTTTGTTTGAAATATTTCCCAGCATCCAACACGTTAACTATGATGAGGCCTGTGAGTGGCTCCCTCTCGGGGAAGGTGGTTTTGCCGTGCCACTTCTCCAATATGCCCACAGCCAAGCCCTCCATCAACGCCAACGGCACAGTAACCCCCACCAGCACAGACTACCTGCGCATCAAATGGACCAAAATGGATGGAGAAAAGGAATCCACGGTGCTGGTGGCCCAAAATGGCATCATTAAGATTGGCTCCATCTACAGAAACCGTGTGTCAGTGCCCAGCCACCCAGAGGATGTGGGGGATTCTTCTCTGACCATGGTGAAGCTCCGAGCCAGCGATGCCGGCACCTACCGCTGCGAGGTCATGTATGGTATCGAGGACACGCAGGACATGGTCAACCTCGACGTCAAGGGTTGGTGTCATCTGTTTATTTCTGTATAGTCAGTTTCTCTGCCTATTTCCTTTTGCTGGAGAAAATATCTGCTAAGCACATTGACATTTTGACAAGTTCCCAATGGAAAATGTTTGATAAGCTTATGAAGTGGATGAGCCAACCTTTGAATGAAGTGGTGGAGACGTATTAGTAACAAATCAAAGCAATTTCCCTCAATGTGTCATTCAGTAAATATGAAAGTAGGGAGCACATGTGTCGACTGTAGACTTGGGGTTTCCTGCATTTTGTGCTAGAGACACCCAACTCTATATATATCAATATATATACCTATGGCTATGCCATAGGGAGGAGTTACTCAGCTACGTTATAGGCCTAAGTATTGTGTGCATTTGATGATACTGGTGCCTGTTGATGGTTCCCATCCTTTTTATCTGAATGGTGAGAGACCCTATGCTCTTATAATAAGACATCTTGTTTTATCCCCTTGATTTAGCATAGGAAACAATCATGTTGGAATCATTAATCAGGAAGTACATCTGGTATTAGTGTAACATTCTTTCTCCCAGTGTTTTGCAAGAAACAGTTTCTCATTGAAAACAGTGGCATGCAAAGTTAATCTTCTCACCAGGAAAACTAGATATGATCTGATAAAAGACAAACACAGTAAGGTCAGTCACTGATGAGGTGTCAACATACAATTTTGAATCTTGGCATGTTTACAGTCTATGTCCCAAGTGGGATATTATGCAGAACAGTTCCAGAGCTATGGCAACTGAGGTGTAAATCTTCATTTTTGTGTAGAAGGATAACTGTGTCCCAATCATTTAATATGACTATATTCTCAATCTTTATTTGGGGAGTTACATTATCTGGCAGACATAACTCATATTCGGGACATTGAAAACACCCATTTCTCCAACTTGTTGCAATTATCATTCATTTCTTCAGAGTCAGTCTACTGCCACAAATATGGGAAGTCAGGTTCATGGTATCGTCTCTAAATCATCCAGTGCTATCTTCATTTGTGGTCATTGCAGAGGGTTCTAGTCATCTTAAGCTATGCTCATCACAATTAACATATTAGACCCCAATTTATTTCACACGTGTGTGCTATTAGACAGGAGTCATGACCCCCAGTGTTTTACTCTTTGATAATTAATAGATTATTTACTAGAGCACTTTTCTACACAGGAACTCATTTGTGTTTTTGTATGTGTGTGTGTGTGTGTGTGTGTGTGTGTGTGTGTGCGTGTGTGCGTGTGCGTGTTTGTTCCCAGGTGTTGTGTTTCACTACCGGGCAAGCACCAGCAGGTACAACATGAACTACAAGAGCGCTGTCCAGGCCTGCCAAACCATAGGAGCCTCCATCGCCACGCTTGACCAGCTTAAATCAGCCTATGATGACGGCTTTGACCAATGTGACGCAGGCTGGATCGCAGATCTGTCAGTAAGGTGAGATGATCTTCCATGTTCTTTTCTGTTTTTGTCAAAAAGTAAATAGACGTAATTGCCTAAATCAGAAAAGGACTCTCTCCCAGGCTACTGGTAACTGGTTGTTACAGGGCCTGAAGTCTAAAACTCTTTAGTTTACCCTCTCTGCCATAGCTGTCATTGGTCTGAATTTGCATGTGTACTGACATATACTGAGTTTAAGCCAGTGACAGTACCAGCTCTATTCTGACTCCCTGGCTTTCTCATTTATGACATGATGTACAGGTTAGCTGGTGCAATCACCTTTCCCTTTGGGGATCAATTACATGACGTGATCTTATCTTCTGTTTGCATGTGTAGATACCCAATCACCAGACCTAGACCTGGCTGCTATGGCAACCTGCAGAGGAAGGCTGGGGTGAGGACGTATGGAGCCAGGAAGGCCACAGAGACCTATGATGTCTACTGTTATGTGGACAAGCTGGATGGTAAGAGAACAACATGTTGGATGTAGGGTCGGCTAGTGGTACGTCCAATGAAAACCAAGATGAGCACATCCAATGGAACCATACACAGACAAGCTGCTAAACTACACTGATGCTAGTCAGGGGGAGAAATGGGTTTCTACACACCTGGTGATGGAAAGAGTTGGCAATGTACCAATTTAGGTCTTTATTCTGGTATTGTAAGCAAGTAAATACATGTGGCAAGGCATTTCCTCTCTAAATATTTACTGGATTCTATTTTGTTTGTTGCCTGTTTATAACATACTTGCAGTCTGTAAATAGGAATGAGTGAAGGCTACAGTAACTCTACGTAACTTTGACAAGCAGCATGGTGCCAAACGTTATTCCCCTGACAGGCACAACCATCAAAAGAGACAAACTGCCAGGCTCTTCATGTTGGACCAGATCCTTCCTTCCTTCCTTCACAAAGGCTCTAAAAACAACACCAGAAACTATGTGGTGATGGGAGCTTTAAATGCTTCTGGCACCATAAAGGGAAAGCCTGAGAGCGGCCAATACACTTTATTATCTGTGTTTATCCTTCACGCTGAGCCTGCTGACAAATTGAATGTGAGTCGCAGCGTGCTCCATCACTTGTCTCTGAGCGCTAACGTCACTCCTCCACTCATGCTGGGAAAGTATCACACGTGTCTTCCTTGTGGTATTATCAGGTCAAATCCTCTTGGATCATAAGGAGTATGATAATACCATTAGGGTTTTTATTTTTGTAAAAAAAAAAACATCTTTATTTAACCAGGTAGGCTAGTTGAGAACAAGTTCTCATTTACAACTGCGACCTGGCCAAGATAACATGTAGTAGTGTTGATCTTAATGCACTGTTATGGAGGCTAGCTGAGGAACGCATGTAGTTACTCCAGTATAATGTCAGCCAGGAAGCAGCACCCCACCCGTACCCCACCATGTTCTGCTCACAGTTCAACCCTCTCATTTACAATGCACATACACTGTATGCATGTCAATAATGCACAGTACACAATACACATTTCTGACAGAATTTAGGAAGGTGAGCTTATATCAAATGTTCATTCTTTTAATGCATTTTATGAAAGTTCAGAAACATAGCTTCAAAATTGTATATCATACACTGCAGTTGGGGGAAACATGATAAAAGTTATGCTTCTTTGAAATTGGATAAAATTGTTATCCCACTTTGGAGAGAAGTAGGAGAAAACAGACCTTGAACGATTTTCACACTTCCTAGAGAGCTCCTTTTTGTTTCTGCCCATTCAACATTGTTAACGCCCTCTAAAGCCTTAGGCCCACCCATCTCTTTAAAAAAACACATTTAAATGCATGAGTCAGCATGGCATTGTCCTCCAGAAAGTAGTCTGTCTATTGTCCCCCCTCTATTATCTCAGCCAATCATGGGTCCTAACTTTCTCCCTATATAGCTCAGTGTTTTCTCCTTGGCTAAACTAGGCTCATAATTTAAATGTTTTGTAATTCAGGCATATGAACGTTCACATGTTCAAGAAGGCATAATATATATATTTTTGATTTATTTTGCTGTGAAGTAGGAAATAGCATCAAACACCCCTGATCCTGAATCCAAAATGGTACCTGTATTGTATGTACACTGTCATACTGCACCTTATACATACTTCCTCTGTATGGTATATACACTGTCATACCTTATACTACAATGTTTCTGTATGGTATTACTGTGCATATCAATGCATATTTATGGATTCTGAGACTTTCAGTGAACATTTTTCAATGTTTAGCAAGCCAGAGTATACTTCCCTTGACACTGAGACACATGGCAACAGAACAGAAACAGACGGTTGTGTGTTGTGGTATTTAATATGTCTCACGCCTGCTTTATTAAAGACAAATTTAACACCAGACACTGCGACTGGGGATGTCCGAAACGTACGGCAGTAAATCTGTAAGGTTTAAAGTATGGGACAATTCATATGGAAACTACTGAGAAGACAGTGAACGTTACACCCAAATCTTAACTGAAAACATGCAGTTTTTTTAATCCCCACTGTCACTTGTTTTGAACTAGATTCCACTCCAGGCTGGTTGAAAACATAATCAATAAGTGTTGACATCTTTAAAAACAACTTTGGATGATGAGTTATGAAGTTGACTACATTAACTATGGACTGCCACACCCACTGTGGGGGACCTAATGGCATGAGGGACAGACTGTCTTTGATAGTGACACATAGTCAGCATTGCTAGCCCACCTCAGGATAATGGAATGAATGCTGTACTGTAGTCCTAAATGAATTAGTGGGAGAAGGTTTAGGCCCAGAGCCCTCCACTGCACTGACACTGGCTTATAGTGTCTATATCTTCATGGCTCTATATCTTCATGACACTGCTACCATGGTCAAAATGGAATGACATATTTGTTATGGATGATACCAGTATTGTGATACTCGTTAGTATCATGGCAGGGAAACAAACATGTTGTCATCCAGAGTCACATGTATTTATTTTCCAAGCTACAGCACACAATATTATGCCTGCAAGCAGGTTTTTAAAGGACCAAAAAGTTAGTGATAACACTATAGTCAGTGATAGCACCCATATAAGTTGTATTACAACATCCTGATTCACTAGAAAGTCACACTTTACATGTAATGCCTGTTTGTTTTTAGGTGAGGTGTACTATGCGCCTGTGACCCGTAAGATGACGTTTGAGGAGGCGAAGAAGGAGTGTGAGAACAGGAACGCCGTACTGGCGTCGCCGGGTCAGCTCCACTCCGCCTGGAGACAGGGTCTGGACAGATGTGACTATGGCTGGCTCTCGGACGGTAGCGCTCGCCATCCCGTCGCCGTACCCAGAATGCAGTGCGGTGGAGGTCTACTGGGCGTCAGGACCATGTACCGCTACAGGAACCAGACTGGCTTCCCAGAACCCTCCACCCAGCTGGGAGCCTACTGCTTTACAGGTAAACATACATAGGCATCTATGTGGAAAGGGTTCCTTTTGGATTTTAACAGAGTACTCTCAGAGCACACTACTCAGACACAGACTGAGGTCAGAGAATGTTTAATATTTCTGGTCAAGGACAGTGCTGTGATGTCCCCCCTTTAGAGTGCAGATGCTTCACTCCCACCCACCAATCCTCATCCTGTCTGCACCTTCTCTGACACAAATACTGAAATGTCTACAAAACAGTCCACTCTCAATATGTTGTGTATAACTCACCTTGTATTGAGTGTATGGTTTATTTGCATGTTAATTTTCATGTTTCTTTTGTCAACAAAACAAACTTAACAGATCCCTATGTAGAGCGTTGTTTGTTTCATGCTAGATAGACTATGTAGCCCGTTACAGTGAATTACTCACCTCATTGTATGTCCTTTTGTGTCCCGCCCTCAGCAACTAAATTGGGATTGGATAACAGTAGAATGAAAGCATGACTCTAAACTCTTGCTGCCTTTGATCTCGATGCATAGCCCAATCTGATGGGTGTTTTACTTGATGCATAGCCCAATCTGATGGGTGTTTTACTTGATGCATAGCCCAATCTGATGGGTGTTTTACTTGATGCATAGCCCAATCTGATGGGTGTTTTACTTGATGCATAGCCCAATCTGATGGGTGTTTTACTTGATGCATAGCCCAATCTGATGGGTGTTTTACTTGATGCATAGCCCAATCTGATGGGTGTTTTACTTGATGCATAGCCCAATCTGATGGGTGTTTTACTTGATGCATAGCCCAATCTGATGGGTGTTTTACTTGATGCATAGCCCAATCTGATGGGTGTTTTACTTGATGCATAGCCCAATCTGATGGGTGTTTTACTTGATGCATAGTCCAATCTGATGGGTGTTTTACTTGATGCATAGCCCAATCTGATGGGTGTTTTACTTGATGCATAGCCCAATCTGATGGAGGGTCCTACACAGTCATTATTTGTCTGGCTGTAATAGCTGCATTACTTCAAGGCTGGGCACATTTAGTGTTTTCTTTCTCTGTGGCTAGCTTTGAATAACCTCATTGGTGCAGTTGAGCAGAGAAAACAGTCACATACTACCTCATAAACTATACAAATATAAGATGTAAAAAATAAATATATATATAATACGTAATATACTTATTTGATCCAAGTTATTTAAACTCTATGTAAACATGACATCTCCAGGTGATGCCAAATGACTTGGCCACCAAATGAAAGTGCAGATACAGGTCTGTCACCGTTTCTCCTCTCCTTATCTTTCTCTTTTCTCTTCTCTCCTCTCGTTTCCGCTGTCAGAGTTTGCCCCTTTTCTGTAACACTCACTTGGAGCTACTGACCAGACTTCTAAAACCAGTCAGCCTTGGTGACCTCTGACCTGGCCTTTCCATCTTTTTAAACGAGGGTCGGCTAGATAAGCCGACCTCTGACCTAGCCATTCCATCTTTTTAAACGAGGATCGGCTAGATAAGCCACCCCCTGCCAGGCCATTGGGCCTCCCTGAGAGACGCTAGAAGTCACAGGGTTAGGAGGTCACATAAAGAGGGCATCCTTACCTCCACATTCCTGTATTCCATTTTAGATCTCCCTGTGTTGCCTTTTAGCTCTCCCTTTTTGGTTTTGTTCTCACCTAAGTGCTTTTCAAGTACCCCCTTTTCCATTGACTCGAACAGTTCATCATTTCCCCTTCGAGGAACACAAAAACACCAAATAGACATTATATAAACATTAGTCAGTCAGATGAGTGTCAGAGGAGGAAAATGGAGGGATAATTTGGTCCCCGGACTGGAGAAAACAAAGGACCGGGTAACAGTGACAGCACACAAACATCAGTGAGAAAGTGCACTCCCTCTGCTTTCTAACAGACCACGGTCTGTTTTTCCTGCTAGGGAAAAAATGGTCTCACACTTTACATCAGAGATAGCTGGTAGAGAAGGAGGGAAAGTACGTAATGCTGAACAGCTGTCATTTGCTTTACACAGCCTGTTGCGCCGCTGAGGAGAGGAGTGTGTGTGTGTATGTGTGTGTATATATATATGAGGGAGAGAGGGAGAGGGGGAGAGTGAGTCAGACATAGGGACAGGGAGAGAACCATGTGTATGTGTGACAAATAAAATTTGATTTGATTTGATTTAGAACGAGCGAGGATGTGCCTTCTGAACAATCAAGCTTTGATCCAGTCACTGAGAACAGACTGGGAGGAATATAGTCTTGATCACGTAGCAGCTTAACCTTTAAGCTTATAGGGAGGGATCATAATTCTGATTAGCCTATGTAATAGGAATATTGGAGGAGCAGTTCCAGTAGCCACATGAAGTCAGGAGCTGGAGCACAGCGAGGAACAACACCAGTAAACCCAGAGACCGTGCGATGACAGGCACAAAGAGACCAAAAAGACCAAAAAGCAAGAGCTAATCCACACAAAAGACATCTAAAAGTGAATGTGTTTAATTCCAGTGGTGGAAAAAGCACCCGATTGTCATACTTGAGTAAAAGTAAAGATACGTTAATAGAACATGACTCAAGTACAAGTGAAAGTCACCCAGTTAAATCCTATTTGAGTAAAAGTCTAAAAGTATTTGGTTTAAAATATATCAAAGTAAATGTAATTGCTAAAATATACTTAAGTATCAAAAGTAAAAGTATTAATAATTTCAAATCCTTATATTAAGCAAACCAGATGGCACAATTTTCTTAATTTAGGAATAGCCAGAGGCACACTGCAACATTCAGACATAATTTACAAACGAAGCATGTGTTTAGTGAGTCCGCCAGATCAGAGGCAGTAGGGATGACCAGGGATGTTCTCCTGATAAGTGAATTAGACCATTTTCATGTCCTGTTATGCATTCAAAATGTAACGAGTACTTTTGGGTGTCAGGGAAAATGCATGGAGTAAAAAGTACATAATTTTCTTTAGGAATGTAGTGAAGTAAAAGTAAATAGTAAAGTAAAGTACAGATACCCCAAAAAACTACTTAAGTAGTACATTCAAGTATTTTTACTTAAGTACTTTACACTACTGTTTAATTCACACTTAATGGCTACATGCATGCCGATAGACACTATTGAAAATGTAAAATTACTGTTCAAAGTTTGTACTTGTCCTAATATTTCAAATGGAAAGCTTAGAAAATGACCTCACCTACATTACAGTATCTGCCTGTGCTAGGGAAACTAGCCTGTGCTTAGTGGGGAGAATGGGGGGGAGAACGTTCTGAGTGGATCAACATGATAATACTGGACTTCTAGACACAATTTATGACCATTGTTTGGTAATTTGAACCTTTGTTATGATTACAAACCTCAGGGGTGGGAAACTGTTTCCAATACTGATGCTCTAGGGACTGTCAACTCCATAACATGTCAAAAAATAATTTCATAATAATATCATTATTTCTTGGAGAGAAAATTAGAATTTATGGAGTGACTAGTGATAAACACTACAGCTGTGTCTCTAAGCGTCATGTTTACACAGAGTTCTTTCATGCCCTACACTCAAATGCCATGGCAACACTAATTTATTAAGCCATGTCCGGTATTTTACTCTGATTTGGTTGTATTCTCACAAGAAGAAACACTGTTGACCAAGTGTTACAAATTATTTTTAAACTCTGCAAGTACATTTAGAACGTTGTAAGATGAGTCCCAAGTTTAGTAAGGGGAATTACTTTTGAAGGGGATTACTTTGCATTGTTTCATAAACAATTAGCCAATAATGCTAATCAATCATTCTTTTGTTGCTCTCCTTTTATTCCAGAGTTTGCATTATTAGACTTATTGTGGCTGTGGGAGATGATGTCATGATAGAGGCTGGGTCTTCTGAGGACACTCACTGTAGGGTTTATAGTGAAGTCTATACTGGCGTCGTGCCATAAACCAGCGTGTGTGCTGTATTGTAAGTGGGTAGTGCTGTGTGAAATCTGGCAGATTGAGTGAGTTGGCAAGGTACAGCCAAGACAAACGTACCATTCTGGTGCCAGCCAGTGAGCCTCAGACAGGAACTGGGTAGTTTGAAAATAGAATGAAAGATCCCAGATTAAATAGTTAAGTGGTCCAAAAATAAGACAGTGGGATATGATTTTACTGTCTATTAATCATGCTGTTCTTATGTAACAAACTATTTTTGGGCCTGACCAAATTTTTATGTGTCGGTCATTGGTTCTTTTTGTTTCAGGCACTTTTTTTTTGTGCTGGGGATTTCATTGACAGTAATACACTCTATTTCCATTCTTCTGTCCGCAGCTAGGAGGGAGCTGAGAAATCAGACTACCTGGGTGGATGTGTCTGTGGAGGGTTCTACCACGCCCCCCCCCATGCTGGCCACATCCCCCATTGGTTCCACAACAGAGCTCTCTTCTCTGGACAGAGGCAGCACTACCCAGACCCTGAGTTCTGAACTTGTCACAGAGACAGGAGAATCAGCTGAGACAGCAGTGACTCCGTCTATGTTCTCAACCAGCATGGTTCCGCCTCGCCCCACCCCGGTAACACATGAAGATGATCTTGAGGAGGTGACCCCGCTACACACAACAGCTGCTACAGAGCCACACACTACCATTGCCAACATCACCAAGCAGACCACTGACAATGTCATTACAACGCCCTTCCCCGATTCCGACATCAATGACTTTGAGGGAATCTCAAGCCATGTTGAGTCGTACCCAGGCCGTGGAGACTCGTTCCAAGCTCCACCCACTACAACAGGAAGTCCAACAGCTCCACATCCTGGTGATACTACCTCCACTGCTCCCCCTCCGGCCACTGCAGCCATCCAGGTGGAAGATGCCAAACCTGAAGAGTTTTTAGGCACCATTGTGGCCCAGCCACAGAGCACAGAATCTGGGCAGAGATTGGCTGAAGCCACAGAAGAACCAGAGGATCACTCCATGATTGAAGTCGGCACGGTTCAGCCTGACATTCTTCTAGAGGCCTCTCCAAGCACAGAACCCATGTTTGCTCATGGAAACACAGAGGAAACCGTCCTGGAAGGGATCACTCCAGAGATGACCTTAAACCTGAAAGATGCCCAATCAGTTTCGACAACCGAAACAACTGAATCAATCACCACTGAAGAGACTACAGAAGAACCAGTCACCTCTGAGCAAACTACAGATGAACCTATTAGTACCGAGGACACTACAGATGATTCCAGTCTACATGTAACTGAACTGTCCTACACTCTTGAAACCACAGATGATTCCACAATGATGATTGCCTCTACCACTCCAGATGTGTCAGTAAGTGGTGCTACTTCTCAACCAATTGATCATATTGACATTGAGGCTAGTGCCCAACCCTCAGCAGTAGAGGTCCTTGAGGGATCCGCTGAAGGAATTGTAGAGAGACTTCCACCAGTTCCTCCAACTCAAGAGGTACATTATGACCCCTCAACCAGCACATCTCCCACCACTCTCCCAATTGTGTGTGATACAGATCCCGGCACCTGCACAGAGCCCACCACCACCCCGACACAACCAGGAACCACACACTCAGCAATACCAACGGATTCATCGTTGAAGCCTTTAGATGGCTCAGAAACTGATGCCCTGACCACACACTCATCCCAAGATTCAACCGTGCAAGCTGTCGCTCACCCGGCTGAGACAGAGGGTGTTTCTGAAGCTGAGGCCACCCAGAAACCTCTTCCTCATGATGTAGAGACACCAGCCACCGTGTACAGGGAAGAGGCAAGTCAAACACAGGCCCCACCAACTGAATCCACCACACTACATGCAACCGTGACATCCAAGCAGCCTTCCTCTGTGAGCACAACAGCAGTTGCCATTCTCATCAACATTGAGACGTCAGCTGAGGATGTGACCTCAGGGGTCCAGGTCATTGAAGAGTCCACCACTCACATCCCTGAGTTCCCCTGTGAAACCCTGACTGAAGACCCAGACACCCCCACAGACATCGACACAGAATACTTCACGTCTGCCCCCATAACCTCCACCGTGATCAAGCCCACCAGGGCTCCAGCCACCGTGGGCCCAGACGGACTTCCAATCCATGTCATCATTGTCAATGTTGACGAGCAGAAGCAGAACAAGTCAGGTAAGAAGAATACGTCTTGTTCACTGTATTCCATTACGTCTAATGCTATGGTCATATGATATAGGCAAACAGAGGTAAACGTTGATCTGTAACAATTCAACGTTTGGTGATCTATAT
This sequence comes from Oncorhynchus tshawytscha, assembly GCF_018296145.1. NCBI lineage: Eukaryota > Metazoa > Chordata > Actinopteri > Salmoniformes > Salmonidae > Oncorhynchus > Oncorhynchus tshawytscha. Next base: position 15,039,593 of record NC_056432.1, read on the forward strand.
AAAGTATGACATATAAAGGTCAAACTTCCAGTAGCTCTCCAGATTATGTTTATTTTCATGACAGTGATAACCTGGATGTCTGCAATTAAGTTGATTGCAGTGGTTAAGGTTTGCTGTGCATCACCTGGAAAGATCAGGACCTCCCTATAATAGGATTAGGCCTACTCCACAGTCATGTGGTGCACATGTGCTTAGTAGTCTTTCAGGTCTGTCCCTACCCGGGATCCTTTATGTCTGCTCTAGTAGGAGGTCAGATGTGTTAGGCTACTGTTACTAGGGTGGGTTTTCAACATGATCACTCTCCTCCTGTCAACTTGCAATTTAAACATAAGCACAGTACATGTTTTGGTTTAACTGTGAATAACAGCTATTTTCCTTTTCAATATGTTTAGGCATAGGCCAATATGACAGAGAGTCTGTAACGCAGGCATGTGTTAACACTTATTGCCTACTGTGCTGCTGCTCTCTGCCAATGAACATGAATGTACAGTAGAGGGGGTTTTGGCAAGAGACAGTAAGACCATGTGCTGTCCAGGGTGCTGAAAGGGGGTGGGGGGTTGACTCTCTGCCAAGGAGAATGCATGTGCTGCTCTCTCTCCCTCTCTCTCTTTCTCTCTCTCTCTCTCTCTCTCTCTCTCTCTCTCTCTCTCTCTCTCTCTCTCTCTCTCTCTCTCTCTTTCTCTCTTTCTCTCTCTCTCTCACACACACACACACACATGGAGGCGCTGCCATATCAGCATTAGCTTTGGTGTGACTGTTGTTCATTTCCATACCATTATGTTTGTAGTTTTTGGCTTTGCAAATGGTGCAGCTGTTTTCTTTTGGAGATGCTGTAGTTTGGAGGAGCATGGAGCGCTAATATTTTATACTCTCTTGATCGTGAAACCAAGATCGTCTTTGTGTAAACCTATGTGCAAAAACTAAGCATAGTTGAACCGTATTCTGATTTAGCATGGGTGAAGTTAATTCTATTTGATTGGAAACATGCATCTCTATGTATATCGCCACAATGGCTTTTTTTTGAGCTGGATACTTGAAAAGGAAGATTATGACTTGTCTTGTCATTTGGATAGCCAATTATAGTGTGGAACCACTACTGCACTGAACACATACATTGCTATAGCAAATTAGCTTGTCTAAACAATGCTGAAGAATACCGACGTTGCTTTGCCTTTATAGTGTCATACTATTCTCATATTTTACAACATTTTACTCTATATAGGCTACTTGAGTGTGTTTCATGAAAACCTTAGACCAGGCAAGAATCATGTAGGTTATTTACATCAGAAGACCATTTGAAAATGACAGAAGACAAAGGCAACATTAGCATATTGTCACAATTGTACACCTTCTGACACTTACAGAGCAACAAAAAACAAAAAACATTATTTCTAATCATTAAATATATTAAATATATTTCCACCCCTGTAGACCTGTCAAGGGACCACTTGCAAAACCCTTTTTTTGTAAATGTTTCCCTCTCCCCTGCTAGCTAGTGAATTCCTTAGTGGATCCTCTCTCCCCACATCCGCTAAGAGACTACTTGGTTCTTAGTGCCTGGACCACCTCAGTTCAGTCAGTCAGTCCAGCTGAACAGATGTCCAGACAGACTGGGGGTTCAGAGGGAAATTAACACAAAATGAGAAATGGAGAACTTCACACTCTCTCAGAAAGCAGCTGTTTATTTGATTAACAGGTTTTGTGGTCAGCATAGCAGTGAGGCCTCCAGGACCTGGGTTATGTAAATGACCAATGTTAAGAATAACTCTCTCCACGTCGCGTTTTGCTATCGCTGGTATTCTTCTTCACTGAGGCAGCCGCAACAGTGTAGGACGAGGGAGTGTGTGGCCTCACCTCACCTCACAGTCAATCGGCCAGTGGGAGGGATTACTGTACAGGTGCCTGACGATTTATTCAGCAGGTTATTGATCAGAGTGCCAGTGTGTTTCAGGTGTGATTACTCATGCTTTTTGAGTAATGCTGGATTATAGATTAATAACATGATTGTAATATTTTACCAAGTGTCAATATGCCACTTTTCCTCTTTAATTTCAATCAGTGTAAGGCAATAAAATCCTTAATGTGTTGTAAGCAAATTGGCATGCAGTTTCTGCTGAAGTGGCCTTTTACATGTGTCAGTAACATTACCTCACCCACTTCAGATTACAGTAAATGGGGATATTTGCTACTTGTCCCTCAGCATTTATGCCAAAATGAGGAGTAGGCTGGCCTTGAGGATGAGAAAGATGAGAAGGAGAAAACAGGGGGATACTCCAGTGTTACTGACCCGCTGTGGTGCTACACTAGTTGTAAAGGAGTGTGGTGATCTGGCACGGTGCTACAGGACGTGCTTGGTTTGGCTGCCATTGAGCCTGGGTACAGGTGATCTGGACTCCCTCTTAGAGTGCAGGCCTGCTGGTGCAGCCTGCTGGGGAGAAAGCCAGCACTGTGCTCAGAGGAGCCACACAACAGACCCAGGGCACAGCCTGTGCGTGTGTGTGTGCGCGCACGCACGTAGCTCCCTCTGCTAGCCTGACAGTAAAGGAGGAGGCTTGGCAGCCTACCTGAGTAAGCACAGATGCCTGTCAGCACACTGAAGCCTGGACACCACCTCTAGGGTGATGTCACCACTAAGAAAAAATCTCCCCTCTCTGTGAGGACATCTGAGTATCTGGTGACATGGTGGCTTGACTGTTTTGTGCCACCACAGCAGACACCACTTGCTTATGGGAATTGGCCTCAGTTTTCTGTGCTCACTGGAGTCATTGTAGCCTATAAAAGGGCTTGATAAGTGACAATAATCACTCACGTCTCCCTGATCAGAATGAACTAAATTATCTCTAAGGGCACAGGGATATTTTAACATGCAATAAAATATCACTGTACCCTTATGGGATAATTTTGTTCATTCTGATCAGGGAGATGTGAGTGATTATTGTCACTTATCAAGCCCTTTTTATAGGCTACAATGACTCCAGTGAGCACAGAAAACTGATATTTGTCCACTTATAATTTGATCTTCAATTATGTGCACTCCAGTACAAAATGATTCCTCCAAAGCAACCACATGACCTACCTGCCCACTGAATTTGAGTCAGGAGATAGGTCTGGACTCTGGAGCAGTGGTGCTGTGCAGCTGGTGAGTTTTGTGGCTGAGGTCATGATTTGCACACAGCAGAGTGTTTGTGCCTGTCCTCAGCATGGAGCACTGCTCTCCCTCCAGAGCCACTGCTGGCCTGGGTTTATGTGGGCTGCTGGTTTTATTTTAACAGATGTGTAATATGTCACCAGGAGCTTGGGCACCCGCCATGGAGCAACTGAGGCAGGGAGGGCCAAGAGGGAGGCGGGGAGGCATGGTGGTGGGGGTGAGGGTAAGTTAGTGGTAGTGGTGGTGGTGGTGGGGGTAGTAGTAGTGGTGGGTGTAGTGGTGGGGGTGGCGGTAGTGGTAATGGTGGGGGTCCTGGTAGAGGTGGGGTTGGGGGTAGTGGTGGGCGTAGGTCTAGTGGTAGTGGTGTGGGTGGGTGGGGGTAGTGTTAGTGGTGGGGGTAGTGGTAGTGGTAGTGGTGGTGGGGTGGGGTAGTGGTAGTGGTAGGGGTAGTGGTAGTGGTGGGGGTAGTGGTAGAGGTGGGGTTGGTGGTAGTGGTGTGGGTAGTGGTAGTGGTAGTGTTAATGGTGGGGGTAGTGGTAGAGGTGGGGTTGGTGGTAGTGGTGGTGGTAGTGGTGTGGGTAGTGGTAATGGTGGGGGTAGTGGTAGAGGTGGGGGTAGTGGTGGGGGTAGTGGTAGTGGTGTGGGTAGTGATAATGGTGGGGGTAGTGGTAGAGGTGGGGTTGGGGGTAGTGATGGGGTAGTGGTGTGGGTAGGGGTAGTGTTAGTGGTGGGGTGGGGTAGTAGTGGGGGTAGTGGTAGTAGTGGTGGTGGGGGTAGTGGTAGTTGTGGGGGTAGAGGTAGTGGTAGTGGTGGGGGTAGTGGTAATAGTAGTGGTGGGGGTAGGGGTAGTGGTAGTAGTGGTGGTGGGGGTAGTGGTGGGGGTAGTGGTGGGGGTAGTAGTGGTGGTGGGGCAGTGGTGGGGGTAGGGGTAGTGGTGGTAGTAGTGGTGTTGGGGGTGGTGGTAGTTGTGGGGTAGTGCCGTGGGTGGGGTGGTGGTAGTGATGGCAGTGGTGGTGGGGGGGAGTGGAAAGGGTAGGGAGGTTGACAGTGTGTGGTGAGGTAAGATGCGGTGATTAAAGAGTGTGTGTAACAGGTGGGTTATTGCTCTCCTGTGTTCCCAGGCTCCACTGGCCTTAAACAAGTGTCAGCCTCTGCAGCTCTCGGCTCCTGCAGGTGTTCTCTCTTCCAGCCATTAATCTATCTGAGCCACAGCTTGTGGGAAACTTTTATTTTCAGATGGGAGAGAGAAATAGATGGAGGAGGAGTGTGTGGTGAATGGTGAATGAATAACCATTATCCCCTACCCTGGCGCTGGTTGGATTGCAAGTAGAAAATGGTAAACAGATCAAGCCAAAGAATGGTGAGCTGATTACCATGACAGAGAGACGACCACACTGCTCTGTGTTCTGCCAAGCCATTTACCACCTTGTTTATAAAACATTTTAGTGCCGTCAGATCAGGGCGTGAAGCTGGCTGACTCACAACGTTTGTTATTAATAAGGGGAAGGGAAAAACGAGTGTGCATCTCAAGGGGACGTGTGAGGACTTATTTTCCAAAGGCTGTACGGTTGTGTGGGCCGATCATTAGATGTGGCACGCGTTCCTCTCCAGGGAGACACTCTGACATCCAATGGATCTGCTCAGGGTTTGACTCCGAACAGCCGTTCTTGTTTGCAAAGCAGGGCAGGAACAGGATGTCTGTCTTTACTCAGGGCCTTAGTTGACTTGGGGTCTGAGGGGAACCTTTCAGCCCGCAGGACATGGGCTTAAGGGCCGTGTTACACCGAGTATACGCATTCTTTAATGCTCACCATAACATCCTGATTGAAACATCACTGCCAAGTATTGTGAGGTATACCAGATGCCATCCTCTTAACTGGTGAAGCATGTCACTTAGTGTGCTTTCCAAAGCAAGGCGTAAAGCGTGTAGGACGATGGGGATAGCTTTGTGCTTTAGAGAGAGTAAAGGATGCTGCTGAGTTACCATAAAAAAAGAAGAAGAAATTAACACAGCTGATGGAGAAAAAAAAACTACTGATGAAGCCTAGGGTCACACAAGGTCATTGGACCACTATACTGTATGTGTGGTATTTGATTGTTTGTGAATGTGTACAGATGCAGGATCTTCATTTGAACCAGTTTGCTACAGCAGGAAAATAATCCTGCAGCAACAGGAAATGTAAATTCTTATGTGGATTATAATTAATGGACATTGTCGTAGGGGTTGATACAGTTTTTGTAAGGGTAAATCAAGTCTGAAATTTCAAAGAGGAAATTTCAGAAGCCTTTTTAAACCTCATACACTACAAGTTTTACATTTCCTGCATTGCAGGAAATTTCTCCTGCAACAGGGTGATCAAATTAAGATCCTACATCTGTAGTATTGAAGGACATGTATTATTTATGAATCCAAGTTGGAAGTGGCCACCATCAATACAGATATTAAATAAGACCTGTAATGCAATAGTGGTAACCCCAGACAAGCAAACGATGTTCCACGAAGATGTTTGGAAGTGTCACTATTTAATTTGGAATCCTCAATGTTAAGCCTAAATGTTACATTTCTGACTCACTTAGATGGCTTGTGGTCATATTTTCTTAGAAAATTAATTGGGGATATAAATCTGTGGATTATGGTTTGGATAGTATTCAGTTGGCAGACAAGCCAAAGTTTCCAAGTATGTACGAGAAGATTTGATTTATAATATTTGTATTATTTGTAGGCTGGCCTTTAAAGTGACAAGTCCTCTCATGCTATTTTTGTTGTGACGATGCTGTGACCATATCAAATCATTAAGTCATAAGCACATAACAGGCATTAGCTGCTGAGCTCTACTTAGTGCCGCATCTTGCCACTCGATTTTACCATCCCCTGCTATTTGTGACTAGACAGAGGACCTACAAAAAACAGGAGTAGAAGCGGACTCCTTCCCTCCCACTGATCACCTAGGCCTAGGGGATCTTACATTATTTCAGGTCCAATGTTTTGTAAACCATGGAGCTGAATAGAGTTCAGCTGAAAGAGGAAGGGCAAACATGGAATTGTTTTTATTTGGATTTCCACTCACTAAATACAGCCTAGACGGAGAACTGTGAAAGTTGAGACAACCCACTGGGCAAAAACTGGTTGAATCAACGTTGTTTCCATGACATTTCAACCCCCTATGTGATGACGTTGAATCAACATGGAAAATGTGTTGGATTTGCAAAAGGTCAGAGCATTTTGTATTTTTTTTCACCCAACTTTCAACCTAAATCCAATGACATGGTGAAATGTGTTGTTGATTTCACGTTGAATTCACAACTTAATGAAACGCAAATCAAAACTAGACGTCTGTGCCCAGTGGGAATGCTTTTCAATTTCTGTATGGATAGGAATGTGTATATTTTCACATTATCTACTCTTTGTATCTTTGGAAAATCCACACCTTAGTAAAATTATAGAGAATGACCATTACTGTGTTCAGTCAGGTTACATTTCAGGAAGAAAGAAATCTAATCATAAGTTTAAGAACAATGTCACAATTGTTCATTTTGAGCACTTTATCAATCACTTTCAATAATGATTTAGTAATAAGTATAAATAAATGCATGAACTAATGTTACCAACACAATTACTTTTTATAGTGTCATTGTCATGTATGCTAATCAGTCTCTTTCCCCCCTCTTTCTCCCTCTATCCCTCTCTCTCTCTTTCTCTTTTGCACTCTTCTTTTCTTTCCATTTCTCTGTCTATTTTCAATGGATGCGACTCTGCTGATCTTAGACACTTTGAGTCCGTTCCCTATCATCCCTGCCGTTCCTGACCAGGCCACCCCCTCCCTGGTGGATGGTGAGCCCATGCTGGCCAGTGGAGAACCTGACTTATTCTCCTCTGCTGCTGTCACCATCACCCCAATGCTGAGCTTCATCAATGGAAAACATGAGGTGACCCTGGAGCCAGAGAGAAGACGGGTAGAGGAGGAGGTTGGGAGGAGACCAGGAGGAGACCAGTTCCAGTTTGAGGGCAATGTGACCACTCTGGGGGGCAGCGAGGAGGAGATGACCCCCGCCGTTTTTGATTACTCTGTGATAGAGATTGGTACTATAACAGATGAGACTGAGGTTCAGAATGAGATATCTTTGGTGCCCAAGGAGGAACTGTTCTCAACTTCCCCACTGCCTTTGTCAATGTCCACTCTGGACACATTTTTTGAAAGCTATGGCCCTGAGATGGTTCATGTGGAGTCAACTCCTCCTCTGTCACCTCCAGAGCAGTTTGAGGAAACCACACAAGGCCCCGCTGCAAAGACAGAAGTGACTGTAACCTCTGCACCTGTCACAACAATTGTGAAAACCACCCCATCCAAAACAGAGCAAACAGCTGAGGGTGTATCATCTTTTTCAGAAACCAGAGAGGGACCAAGTGACATCATAACTACGTCCACTGAAGCAGTGTCCACTGTTTCACCATCTGGCACAGCAGTAACCAAAGCTTCAGAACAAACCCAAACATCTCATACACCCACACCCCCTGAAGGAAGCCAGCAAGTCAGCACCTCTGTGTTTGACAAAGAGGTGGAGGGATCAGAGACACAACCCCCGGATGATGACAGTAATGCTGAGGTGACTCAGCCAGAAGGGTCTGTGGAAGAGCTCTCTGTCTCTCCCACAACTGAACTGCACGTGTCCACAGATGCGCCTGAAATTGCAGTAGGAACAAAGAGCACCTCTGCTGTTCCAGATGTTGTAATCTCCACTCAAACCCCTTTACTGTCCGTCTCTACACCCACTTCTGTTGATGTTGAAGATGGCTCACCGCCAGCGACCCCCAGTGACATTGAGGGCTCCACCTCAGGCGAGGAGGAAGGATCAGCACAGGACACACACACTCCTCAGGAACCAACCAGCACCACTCTGCCTTCCTTAACAACAAGTGCCCAAACAACTTTAGGAGAAACAATCACGACTGAGGTGACGCCATCCAAAAAGGCAGGCAGCACGAAATCGCATTCCTTGAGCTCTACCACAGCTGAATTTTTGACAAGCCATAAAGAGGGAACAACAGTTAGCCAGCCTCTTGTGTCTCCCACCGTGAAAGACACGACTGCAGCGCATATGGTTTCCACACCAGAGCAGGAGACCACAGGAGACCAAACTCCTGATATGTTCACAACCAGCTCTCCATCATCCAACATGGAACAGATCTTGTTAGGATCCACAACAACGTTACCAAGAACAAGCTCAGCAGATACTACACAGGAAAGTGAGATCACAGCACCGACCAAAGACCGAACAGACACAGAGAAACCAATAGTTGTTCCTGTCATTGATGAGACTGAGACAACTTCAACCTCCACAGATGAAGAGGGTTCTGAGAGTCCGGCAATATCTCCAATGTCCAGCAAAGAATTTCCTTCAACAACTGCCTCTCCAATATATAATACTATTCAGATGATTAAGACAACCATGGCAACTCTCTCAGACTTAGTCAGCCGATACACCACACAGGGCACAATTCTGACACGTGAGGTACCTAAACAAGACGAAGAGACCACAAGCAAAGATAAACCTTCAGTTACCCCAACTATTACGGAGGAGGAAAGTTCAGGTGACCCTGGTATGTTTACTAGCACATCTACTGCAACACCGCTCTCTCCTCTTTATAGTACAGTCAAAACAGAACATGATGTGACCACAAGCTCAACAGCAACCAGTGAGGCTACAGAGCAAACAGAGAAACCATCAGCTACTCCGATTAGTGATGACACAAAGACTAGCACAGCCGTCACCCCTACAGATGAAGATGAGATTTCTCCGATGTCCACAAAGGAGTCTCTTGTGACAACAGCATCTCCTATGTTCAGCATGAGCAAAATGGAGGATGAGAAATCAACATTATCATCAAGCATTGAACCCAGTAAAAAAGTTGATGTGTCATCAACAGTCTCACCTTCTGTGACTTTCAGCCCAGCTGTTTCTAGTGGAGCTAAAGTGGATACTCAAGTGACTGAGGCAAGCTCAACCCTATCCTCGACAGTGACCTCAGGTGACCAGACAAGTGAGATTTACACCAAAGACACTGCAACTCCCACAGTGTCTTATTTTTATAGCACTGAGAAACCAGTAATTACTACCACAGTGTCATATGAAACAGCAGAGAGTGCAGTTAGAGAGCAGGTTGAGAAACTGGCAGGCTCAGAAAAACCTTCATCTATTCCTGTTACAGAGACAAGCTCAGCTCTCACCACAGATGAAGAGAGCTCAGGTGATCAGACTCCTGATATGTTTACCAAAGAGCCTGTCACTTCAACAGTTTCTTCTGTTTGTAGCACAGTCAAGGCAGAACAAATGACAACCACTGAAATGCCACATGTAATGATCACAACAGGAAAGAGTGAAGTTACAGGGCAGACTGAGAAATCATCGGGTTCAGAAAAACCATCAGTTACACCTGTTATTGATGAGGTGGTGACGAGCACAGTTATCTCCTCTACAGACGAAGAAAGCTCAGTTGACCAGACAAGAGATACGTTCACCATAGACTCTGCAACTACAACAACCACCAGTTTTCCTCTGTTTAGTACAGAGAACCCAGAACATGTAGAGACTACAGCATCACATGGAACTGCAACAGGGGAGTCTCCACAGACAGCTACTTCTCTGTATAGCCCTGAGAAACCCGGACAAGTAACCACTTCATCACATGAAACTGCAACACCTGACACTGCGACTGCTACTACTACAGTTTCATCTGTATATAGCACAGAGAAAACAACGTCACAAGAAAATGCAACAGCGGAGATAGTCACAGAAGTCACAGAGAGGCCAACAAGCACAGAAAAACCTTTAGGTACCCCTGTTACTGTTCACACAGAAGAGGATACAAGCTCAAGTGGAGCAACAGCTGAGATGTTCACCAAGGAGTCTGTTGCAACAACTACATCCACATCAGAGTCACTTAGTGCTTTCACTACATCAAGACCAACAGTGACCTCAAGTTCAATCTTGACCCTGACAGAGGAAGATGCTTCTGGTGACCAGACACCTGATATGTTTACCAAGGCACCATTCTCAACGATTGAGTTTTTCAGTAGATATACCACTGTTCATACATCTACTGGAAAGGTGATGGAACAAACCGGGGCATCAACACATTCTACCCACAGCACCTCTTCACCCATGGACTTGGAGGTATCTGGAATCTCAAAGACAGATGATGACCAAGAGACAACTCAGCCAGTAGGATTAAGTGTGGAGGTAGTAGTTGAAACCAGCAGTAAACCACAGGACCAGTTCGCTGTAGCCACCGATGAGACAGAAATCAGAGAGACTGAGAGTAAATCTGAGGCTCTAGGTGTTGCATCCTCAACACAGTCCACACAGCTCAGCCAAGAATCTACATCAACCAAAAACCCTCTATCCACTAGCACAGCTGAGACAATAGAATCACCGACTGCTTCATTGTCTGAGCAAGGAAGTGGAGACTTGACAGAACCCTCTTTTTCAGAAAGTGATGCCACAGAAGGTGAGAGTTCAGGTGATGACACATCTGCTATTACAACAGTCCCACTGCATACTACATCATATTCAACAGACTCATTGGTTACAAAATCAGTAAGCACTGAAGTAACTAATGGAACCAGGGGGGTTGAGCAGACAGAAGAACCACCAGGCACAGATGGACCTTCAACTGGCCCTGTCTCAAGTGTGACAGCCTCAGTGGTCACATTCACTGATGAGGAGAGCTCTGGCTACCTGACACCTGAAATGTTTACCAAGGAATCTACTACACCAACATCACTAGGTTCAGAAGCTTTGATGATCACATCTTCCTCCCCAATCATCAGCATTGACCAATTCCAAAGCACAACTGTAGGAAAAGTCATCACACCCACAGAAGAAATAGATGAGTCACCCATAGAATCTCCCACTGCAGCAGTTGAAACTTTGGAGCCTTCTGTGGACCAAGCAACTGGACTAGCAAGCACATCATCACCATTTGTCACTGCATTCACTTACGTAGACATGGGGGTCTCGGGAATCTCAGCAGCAGATGACGACCAGGAGACAAGTAAACCTGAAGGTTCAGTTGAGGAGGCACCAGTGGAAACCACCACTAAACCGCAGTACCAGTTCACTGTAGCAATCGATGAGAATGAAATCAGAGAGACTGAGAGCACATCTGAGAGTCCAAGTAATGTTTCTTCAATAGAGATCACACAGTCCCAAGAATCCACATCAACCCAATCTCCTTCCATGTCAAGCAAAGGTAAACCAGCAGAGACTTCCACAGCCTCCTTCACAGAGCAGGGTAGTGGTGACTTGACAATAGACTCTATAGCTGAGGATGAACGGAGAGAGCACGAGAGTTCAGGTGAAGACATCTCAGATGTGTCCACTAAGCAACCTGCAAGCACGACTGCTCCTGTCCTGTCTAGTCCAGCAACAACAAAGGAGGGATTCACCACATTGTCTGTCAGTGGTGACGCCACCCTTGAAACAGCTGTTGAGGTTGATGCTACTCTATCAATCGGCACAACTGCAGAGGTACCTAAGTTTATTTCTAGCGCAGTTCAGACACCGGAAAGTGAGGTGACAGAAAAAGATGCAAGCAGCACAGAGAAACCATCAGTTGCTTTAAGTTCAAATGTAACACTCACAGGCGATAAAAGCTCAGGTGACCAGACCCCTGATATGTTTACCAAAGAGTCTGTTACTACAAAGGTTTCTTCTGAATACAGCACAGTCAAAGCAGAACAAATGATGTCCACGACAAAAGTTTCTTCTCTGTTTAGCACTGAGAAGCTAAAACAAATATTGACCAGAGAACCTCATGAAACTGCAACAGCTGAGACTGCAAGACATGCTACAAATACAACTTCTTCTCTGTATAGCACTGAGAAACCTACCACAGTGCAACAGGACACTGCAACAAAAGACAGTGAAAAGACTGCTACAATTTCAGCTACTTCTCTGTTTAGCACTGAGAAACCAAGTCATATAACGACTTCAGTATCAAAGGAAATTGCAACAGTGGAGTCGATAATGACTGCTGCTGCTAATACATTTTCTTCTCTACATAGTACAGAGAAAATTGCTAATTTTGAGACTACCATCGTAGAGGAGGAGAGCTCAGGAGATCTGACTTCTGATATGTTTACTACTCAGTCAGCTGCCACCCCTCTTTCTCCAGTGTATGGTACAGTCAGACCAGAACAGCCAGGGGCACCATCAAGTTCTGAAATGCCATCATTTGTTCCTTTTATTGATGAAACAGAGACAAGCACCGCCCCCACTTCAGAAGGGGATAGAAGGTCAAGTGGTTCAACACCTGAGATGTTCACAAAGGAGTCATTTGCAACAACTGCATCCACATCAGAGTCAGTTAGTGCTTTCACTACAACAAGACCAACTGTGACCTCAAGTTCAATCTTGACCATTACAGAGGACGATAGTTCTGGTGACCAGACCCCTGATATGTTTACCAAGGTATCTACTATTGCAACATCTCTGGATGTCACCTCACAGACAACAATTGCAATTGCCCAGCCTTCAGTCACTGCCATTGTCGAGAAAACAACAGGTTTGATGTATACCCTCAGAGATGAGGGATCAGGGGACACAGCTGAAATTATTCCCCAAGAATCATCTACGACTCCCATTGTTACCCTGATAGATCAGACACGGGAACCAATGGAGACATCAGCTACAGTGATCGGAACCTCACAGAAAGCAATCACTGATATAACAGAATCTGGACCGATTAGAGAAACAGGAAGGACATCAGGTATTCCCCTTATTGATGATACAGAGAAAAGTTCAATTCTTGATATGTTTACCAAAGACGCTGCAACCACCACGGTCTCTGCTCTTTTCAGTCCAGAGAAACCAGGACATGTCGGAATGACAGCGTCACATGATTTTGAAACAGATGAGACCTCAAAGACAGCTCCTACTTCTGCTTCGTCTCTATATGGCACAGAGAAAGCAGGACAAGTTACAGAAAAATCAACAGATACCACTATTAACGGTGACATAGAGCCAAGTTCATTCCTCACCTCAACAGATGAAGAAAGCTCAGGTGACCAAACAACTGAGATTTTTACAAAGACTTCCTCTGTGACACCTACATCTTCTTTGTACAGCACAGAAGCAACAAGTTTAGCTTACATTGCTGTCACATCATCCATATCTCCAGACATTGAAGAGGTGTTCAATGACAGTACCGCAGAGGCTTCACTCGTTGAAGATAAACCTTCAACTGCTCAAACTACCAAACAACTTGAGGGAGAACTTACAATCCTCAGCACTGCCCCTGACAAAAGTTCAGTCCTCACCACAGAAAAAGAGAGCTCAGGTGATCAGACACCTGATATGTTTACCAAAGACACAGGAACAATAACAGTTTCTTCTCTGTTCAGTGCTAAGAAGCCAATACCAGTAGTGACTACAGCATCGCACGAAACTGCAGCAGCTGAAATATCAAAGACTACAATCACTTCAGCTTATTCTCTGTATAGCACTGAGAAGCCTACCACAGCGTCACAGGAAACTGCAACAGCAGATAGTAAAAATACTTCTACAACTATAGCAACTTCTCTGTTTGGCACTGAGAAGCCAGGACATATAACAACCACAGTATCACAGGAAACTGCAACAGTGGAGTCGAAAATGACTGCTGCTGCAGCTACAGTTTCTTCTCCACATACTACAGAGAAAACTGCTCATGTTGAAACTACCATCCTAGAGGAGGAGAGCTCAGGAGATCTGACTTCTGATATGTTTACTACTCAGTCAGCTGCCACCCTTCTTTCTCTAGTGTATAGTACAGTCAGACCAGAACAGCCAGAGGTACCATCAAGCTCAGAAATGCTATCAGTTGTTCCCATTATTGATGAAACAGAGACAAGCGCCATCCTCCCTTCAGAAGAGGATACAAGCTCAGCTGGAGCAACAACTGAGATGTTCACCAAGGACTCTGTTTCAACAACTTCATCCACATCAGAGTCAGTTAGTGCTTTCACTGCATCAAGACCAACAGTGACCTCAAGTTCAATCTTGACCCTTACAGAGGAAGATGGTTCTGGTGACCAGACCACTGATATGTTTACCAAGGCACCAGGTTCAACGATTGAGTTGGTCAGCAGTTATTCCACTGTTCATACATCGACTGGACAGGTGATGGAACAAAACAGTGCATCAACACAGTACACCCACAGCACCTCTTCATCCAGAGACTTGGAGGGATCTGGAATCTCAAAGACAGAGGATGACCAAGAGACAACTCAGGCAGAGGGATTAGGTGTGGAGGTAGCAGATGAGACCTCCACTAAACCACAGGACTTGTTCTCTGTAGTCACAGATGAGACAGAAATCAAAGAGACCGAGAGTAAATCTGAGGCTCTAGGTGTTGCATCCTCAACACAGTCCACACAGCTCAGCCAAGAATCTACATCAACCCAAAACCCTCTATCCACTAGCACAGCTGAGACAATAGAATCAGCTACTGCTTCATTGTCCGAGCAAGGAAGTGGAGACTTGACAGAACCCTCTTTTTCAGAAAGTGATGCCACAGAGGGTGAGAGTTCAGGTGATGACACATCTGCTATTACAACAGTCCCACTGCATACTACATCATCTTCAACAGACTCATTGGTTACAAAATCAGTAAGCACTGAAGTAACTAATGGAACCAAAGGGGTTGAGCAGACAGAAGAAACAACAGGCACAGATGGACCTTCAGCTGGCCCTGTCTCAAGTGTGACAGCCTCAGTGGTCACATTCACTGATGAGGAGTGTTCTGGCTACCTGACACCTGAAATTTTTACCAAGGAATCTACTACACCAACATCACTAGGGTCAGAAGCTTTGATGATCACATCTTCCTCCGCAATCATCAGCATTGACCAATTCCAAAGCACAACTGTAGGAAAAGTTATCACACCCACAGAGGAAATAGATGAATCACCCAAAGAATCTCCCACTGCAGCAGTTGAAACTTTGGAGCCTTCTGTGGACCAAGCAACTGGACTAGCAAGCACATCATCAACATTTTTCACTGCATTCAATTACGTAGACATGGGGGTCTCGGGAATCTCAGCAGCAGATGACGACCAGGAGACAAGTAAACCTGAAGGGACAGTTGAGGAAGCACCAGTGGAAACCACCACTAAACCACAGTACCAGTTCACTGTAGCAACCGATGAGAATGAAATCAGAGAGACTGAGAGCACATCTGAGAGTCCAAGTAATGTTTCTTCAATAGAGATCACACAGTCCCAAGAATCCACATCAACCCAATCTCCTTCCATGTCAAGCAAAGGTAAACCAGCAGAGGCTTCCACAGCCTCCTTCACAGAGCAGGGTAGTGGTGACTTGACAATAGACTCTATAGCTGAGGATGAACGGAGAGAGCATGAGAGTTCAGATGAAGACATCTCAGATGTGTCCACTAAGCAACCTGCAAGCATGACTGCTCCTCTCCTGTCTAGTCCAGCAACAACAAAGGAGGGATTCACCACATTGTCTGTCAGTGGTGACGCCACCCTTGAAACAGCTGTTGAGGTTGATGCTACTCTATCAATCGGCACAACTGCAGAGGTACCTAAGTTTATTTCTAGCGCAGTTCAGACACCGGAAAGTGAGGTGACAGAAAAGATGCAAGCAGCACAGAGAAACCATCAGTTGCTTTAATTTCAAATGTAACACTCACAGGCGATACAAGCTCAGGTGACCAGACCCCTGATATGTTTTCCAAAGAGTCTGTTACTACAACAGTTTCTTCTGAATACAGCACAGTCAAAGCAGAACAAATGACGTCCACGACTAAAGTTTCTTCTCTGTTTAGCACTGAGAAGCTAAAACAAATATTGACCAGAGAACCTCATGAAACTTCAACAGCTGAGACTGCAAGAAATGCTACAAATACAACTTCTTCTCTGTATAGCACTGAGAGACCTACCACAGCGCAACAGGACACTGCAACAAAAGACAGTGAAAAGACTGCTACAATTTCAGCAACTTCTCTGTTTAGCACTGAGAAACCAAGTCATATAACGACTTCAGTATCAAAGGAAATTGCAACAGTGGAGTCGATAATGACTGCTGCTGCTAATACATTTTCTTCTCTACATAGTACAGAGAAAATTGCTAATTTTGAGACTACCATCGTAGAGGAGGAGAGCTCAGGAGATCTGACTTCTGATATGTTTACTACTCAGTCAGCTGCCACCCCTCTTTCTCCAGTGTATGGTACAGTCAGACCAGAACAGCCAGGGGCACCATCAAGTTCTGAAATGCCATCATTTGTTCCTTTTATTGATGAAACAGAGACAAGCACCGCCCCCACTTCAGAAGGGGATAGAAGGTCAAGTGGTTCAACACCTGAGATGTTCACGAAGGAGTCATTTGCAACAACTGCATCCACATCAGAGTCAGTTAGTGCTTTCACTACAACAAGACCAACTGTGACCTCAAATTCAATCTTGACCATTACAGAGGACGATGGTTCTGGTGACCAGATCCCTGATATGTTTACCAAGGTATCTACTAATGCAACATCTCTGGATGTCACCTCACAGACAACAATTGCAATTGCCCAGCCTTCAGTCACTGCCATTGTCGAGAAAACAACAGGTTTGATTTATGCCCTCAGAGATGACGGATCAGGGGACACAGCTGAAATTATTCCACAAGAATCATCCAAGACTCCCAATGTTACCCTGATAGATCAGACACGGGAACCAATGGAGACATCAGCTACAGTGATTGGAACCTCACAGAAAGCACTCACTGATATAACAGAATCTGGACCGATTAGAGAAACAGGAAGGACATCAGGTATTCCCCTTATTGATGATACAGAGAAAAGTTCAATTCTTGATATGTTTACCAAAGACGGGGCAACCACCACGGTCTCTGCTCTTTTCAGTCCAGAGAAACCAGGACATGTCGGAATGACAGCGTCACATGATTTTGAAACAGATGAGACCTCAAAGACAGCTCCTACTTCTGCTTCGTCTCTATATGGCACAGTGAAAGCAGGACAAGTTACAGAAAAATCAACAGATACCACTATTAACGGTGACATAGAGTCAAGTTCATTCCTCACCTCTACAGATGAAGAAAGCTCAGGTGACCAAACAACTGAGATTTTTACAAAGACTTCCTCTGTGACACCTATATCTTCTTTGTACGGCACAGAAGCAACAAGTTTAGCTTACATTGCTGTCACATCATCCATATCTCCAGACATTGAAGAGGTGTTCAATGACAGTACCGCAGAGGCTTCACTCGTTGAAGCTAAACCTTCAACTGCTCAAACTACCAAACAACTTGAGGGAGAACTTACAATCCTCAGCACTGCCCCTGACAAAAGTTCAGTCCTCACCACAGAAAAAGAGAGCTCAAGTGATAAGACACCTGATATGTTTACCAAAGACACAGGAACAATAACAGTTTCTTCTCTGTTCAGTACTAAGAAGCCAATACCAGTAGTGACTACAGCATCGCATGAAACTGCAGCAGCTGAAATATCAAAGATTACAATCACTTCAGCTTATTCTCTGTATAGCACTGAGAAGCCTACCACAGCGTCACAGGAAACTGCAACAGCAGATAGTAAAAATACTTCTACAACTATAGCAACTTCTCTGTTTAGCACTGAGAAGCCAGGACATATAACGACTTCAGTATCACAGGAAACTGCAACAGTGGAGTCGAAAATGACTGCTGCTGCAGCTACAGTTTCTTCTCCACATACTACAGAGAAAACTGCTCATGTTGAAACTACCATCCTAGAGGAGGAGAGCTCAGGAGATCTGACTTCTGATATGTTTACTACTCAGTCAGCTGCCACCCTTCTTTCTCTAGTGTATAGTACAGTCAGACCAGAACAGCCAGAGGTACCATCAAGCTCAGAAATGCCATCAGTTGTTCCCATTATTGATGAAACAGAGACAAGCACCATCCTCCCTTCAGAAGAGGATACAAGCTCAGCTGGAGCAACAACTGAGATGTTCACCAAGGACTCTGTTGCAACAACTTCATCCACATCAGAGTCACTTAGTGCTTTCACTGCATCAAGACCAACAGTGACCTCAAGTTCAATCTTGACCCTTACAGAGGAAGATGGTTCTGGTGACCAGACCACTGATATGTTTACCAAGGCACCAGGTTCAACGATTGAGTTGGTCAGCAGTTATTCCACTGTTCATACATCGACTGGACAGGTGATGGAACAAAACAGTGCATCAACACAGTACACCCACAGCACCTCTTCACCCAGAGACTTGGAGGGATCTGGAATCTCAAAGACAGAGGATGACCAAGAGACAACTCAGGCAGAGGGATTGGGTGTGGAGGTAGCAGATGAGACCGCCACTAAACCACAGGACTTGTTCTCTGTAGTCACAGATGAGACAGAAATCAAAGAGACCGAGAGTAAATCTGAGGCTCTAGGTGTTGCATCCTCAACACAGTCCACACAGCTCAGCCAAGAATCTACATCAACCCAAAACCCTCTATCCACTAGCACAGCTGAGACAATAGAATCAGCTACTGCTTCATTGTCCGAGCAAGGTAGTGGAGACTTGACAGAACCCTCTTTTTCAGAAAGTGATGCCACAGAGGGTGAGAGTTCAGGTGATGACACATCTGCTATTACAACAGTCCCACTGCATACTACATCATCTTCAACAGACTCATTGGTTACAAAATCAGTAAGCACTGAAGTAACTAATGGAACCAAAGGGGTTGAGCAGACAGAAGAAACAACAGGCACAAATGGACCTTCAGCTGGCCCTGTCTCAAGTGTGACAGCCTCAGTGGTCACATTCACTGATGAGGAGTGTTCTGGCTACCTGACACCTGAAATTTTTACCAAGGAATCTACTACACCAACATCACTAGGGTCAGAAGCTTTGATGATCACATCTTCCTCCGCAATCATCAGCATTGACCAATTCCAAAGCACAACTGTAGGAAAAGTTATCACACCCACAGAGGAAATAGATGAATCACCCAAAGAATCTCCCACTGCAGCAGTTGAAACTTTGGAGCCTTCTGTGGACCAAGCAACTGGACTAGCAAGCACATCATCAACATTTTTCACTGCATTCAATTACGTAGACATGGGGGTCTCGGGAATCTCAGCAGCAGATGACGACCAGGAGACAAGTAAACCTGAAGGGACAGTTGAGGAAGCACCAGTGGAAACCACCACTAAACCACAGTACCAGTTCACTGTAGCAACCGATGAGAATGAAATCAGAGAGACTGAGAGCACATCTGAGAGTCCAAGTAATGTTTCTTCAATAGAGATCACACAGTCCCAAGAATCCACATCAACCCAATCTCCTTCCATGTCAAGCAAAGGTAAACCAGCAGAGGCTTCCACAGCCTCCTTCACAGAGCAGGGTAGTGGTGACTTGACAATAGACTCTATAGCTGAGGATGAACGGAGAGTGCATGAGAGTTCAGATGAAGACATCTCAGATGTGTCCACTAAGCAACCTGCAAGCACGACTGCTCCTCTCCTGTCTAGTCCAGCAACAACAAAGGAGGGATTCACCACATTGTCTGTCAGTGGTGACGCCACCCTTGAAACAGCTGTTGAGGTTGATGCTACTCTATCAATCGGCACAACTGCAGAGGTACCTAAGTTTATTTCTAGCGCAGTTCAGACACCGGAAAGTGAGGTGACAGAAAAAGATGCAAGCAGCACAGAGAAACCATCAGTTGCTTTAATTTCAAATGTAACACTCACAGGCGATAAAAGCTCAGGTGACCAGACCCCTGATATGTTTACCAAAGAGTATGTTACTACAACAGTTTCTTCTGAATACAGCACAGTCAAAGCAGAACAAATGACGTCCACGACTAAAGTTTCTTCTCTGTTTAGCACTGAGAAGCTAAAACAAATATTGACCAGAGAACCTCATGAAACTGCAACAGCTGAGACTGCAAGAAATGCTACAAATACAACTTCTTCTCTGTATAGCACTGAGAGACCTACCACAGCGCAACAGGACACTGCAACAAAAGACAGTGAAAAGACTGCTACAATTTCAGCAACTTCTCTGTTTAGCACTGAGAAACCAAGTCATATAACGACTTCAGTATCAAAGGAAATTGCAACAGTGGAGTCGATAATGACTGCTGCTGCTAATACATTTTCTTCTCTACATAGTACAGAGAAAATTGCTAATTTTGAGACTACCATCGTAGAGGAGGAGAGCTCAGGAGATCTGACTTCTGATATGTTTACTACTCAGTCAGCTGCCACCCCTCTTTCTCCAGTGTATGGTACAGTCAGACCAGAACAGCCAGGGGCACCATCAAGTTCTGAAATGCCATCATTTGTTCCTTTTATTGATGAAACAGAGAGAAGCACCGCCCCCACTTCAGAAGGGGATAGAAGGTCAAGTGGTTCAACACCTGAGATGTTCACGAAGGAGTCATTTGCAACAACTGCATCCACATCAGAGTCAGTTAGTGCTTTCACTACAACAAGACCAACTGTGACCTCAAGTTCAATCTTGACCATTACAGAGGACGATGGTTCTGGTGACCAGACCCCTGATATGTTTACCAAGGTATCTACTATTGCAACATCTCTGGATGTCACCTCACAGACAACAATTGCAATTGCCCAGCCTTCAGGCACTGCCATTGTCGAGAAAACAACAGGTTTGATTTATGTCCACAGAGATGACGGATCAGGGGACACAGCTGAAATTATTCCACAAGAATCATCTACGACTCCCAATGTTACCCTGATAGATCAGACACGGGAACCAATGGAGACATCAGCTACAGTGATCGGAACCTCACAGAAAGCACTCACTGATATAACAGAATCTGGACCGATTAGAGAAACAGGAAGGACATCAGGTATTCCCCTTATTGATGATACAGAGAAAAGTTCAATTCTTGATATGTTTACCAAAGACGCTGCAACCACCACGGTCTCTGCTCTTTTCAGTCCAGAGAAACCAGGACATGTCGGAATGACAGCGTCACATGATTTTGCAACAGATGAGACCTCAAAGACAGGTCCTACTTCTGCTTCGTCTCTATATGGCACAGAGAAAGCAGGACAAGTTACAGAAAAATCAACAGATACCACTATTACCGCTGACATAAAGTCAAGTTCATTCCTCACCTCTACAGATGAAGAAAGCTCAGGTGACCAAACAACTGAGATTTTTACAAAGACTTCCTCTGTGACACCTATATCTTCTTTGTACGGCACAGAAGCAACAAGTTTAGCTTACATTGCTGTCACATCATCCATATCTCCAGACATTGAAGAGGTGTTCAATGACAGTACCGCAGAGGCTTCACTCGTTGAAGATAAACCTTCAACTGCTCAAACTACCAAACAACTTGAGGGAGAACTTACAATCCTCAGCACTGCCCCTGACAAAAGTTCAGTCCTCACCACAGAAAAAGAGAGCTCAGGTGATCAGACACCTGATATGTTTACCAAAGACACAGGAACAATAACAGTTTCTTCTCTGTTCAGTACTAAGAAGCCAATACCAGTAGTGACTACAGCATCGCACGAAACTGCAGCAGCTGAAATATCAAAGATTACAATCACTTCAGCTTATTCTCTGTATAGCACTGAGAAGCCTACCACAGCGTCACAGGAAACTGCAACAGCAGATAGTAAAAATACTTCTACAACGATAGCAACTTCTCTGTTTAGCACTGAGAAGCCAGGACATATAACAACTTCAGTATCACAGGAAACTGCAACAGTGGAGTCGAAAATGACTGCTGCTGCAGCTACAGTTTCTTCTCCACATACTACAGAGAAAACTGCTCATGTTGAAACTACCATCCTAGAGGAGGAGAGCTCAGGAGATCCTACTTCTGATATGTTTACTACTCAGTCAGCTGCCACCCTTCTTTCTCTAGTGTATAGTACAGTCAGACCAGAACAGCCAGAGGTACCATCAAGCTCAGAAATGCCATCAGTTGTTCCCATTATTGATGAAACAGAGACAAGCACCATCCTCCCTTCAGAAGAGGATACAAGCTCAGCTGGAGCAACAACTGAGATGTTCACCAAGGACTCTGTTGCAACAACTTCATCCACATCAGAGTCACTTAGTGCTTTCACTGCATCAAGACCAACAGTGACCTCAAGTTTAATCTTGACCCTTACAGAGGAAGATGGTTCTGGTGACCAGAACACTGATATGTTTACCAAGGCACCAGGTTCAACGATTGAGTTGGTCAGCAGTTATTCCACTGTTCATACATCGACTGGACAGGTGATGGAACAAAACAGTGCATCAACACAGTACACTCACAGCACCTCTTCACCCAGAGACTTGGAGGGATCTGGAATCTCAAAGACAGAGGATGACCAAGAGACAACTCAGGCAGAGGGATTAGGTGTGGAGGTAGCAGATGAGACCGCCACTAAACCACAGGACTTGTTCTCTGTAGTCACAGATGAGACAGAAATCAAAGAGACCGAGAGTAAATCTGAGGCTCTAGGTGTTGCATCCTCAACACAGTCCACACAGCTCAGCCAAGAATCTACATCAACCCAAAACCCTCTATCCACTAGCACAGCTGAGACAATAGAATCAGCTACTGCTTCATTGTCCGAGCAAGGAAGTGGAGACTTGACAGAACCCTCTTTTTCAGAAAGTGATGCCACAGAGGGTGAGAGTTCAGGTGATGACACATCTGCTATTACAACAGTCTCACTGCATACTACATCATCTTCAACAGACTCATTGGTTACAAAATCAGTAAGCACTGAAGTAACTAATGGAACCAAAGGGGTTGAGCAGACAGAAGAAACAACAGGCACAGATGGACCTTCAGCTGGCCCTGTCTCAAGTGTGACAGCCTCAGTGGTCACATTCACTGATGAGGAGTGTTCTGGCTACCTGACACCTGAAATTTTTACCAAGGAATCTACTACACCAACATCACTAGGGTCAGAAGCTTTGATGATCACATCTTCCTCCGCAATCATCAGCATTGACCAATTCCAAAGCACAACTGTAGGAAAAGTTATCACACCCACAGAGGAAATAGATGAATCACCCAAAGAATCTCCCACTGCAGCAGTTGAAACTTTGGAGCCTTCTGTGGACCAAGCAACTGGACTAGCAAGCACATCATCAACATTTTTCACTGCATTCACTTACGTAGACATGGGGGTCTCGGGAATCTCAGCAGCAGTGGACGACCAGGAGACAAGTAAACCTGAAGGGACAGTTGAGGAAGCACCAGTGGAAACCACCACTAAACCACAGTACCAGTTCACTGTAGCAACCGATGAGAATGAAATCAGAGAGACTGAGAGCACATCTGAGAGTCCAAGTAATGTTTCTTCAATAGAGATCACACAGTCCCAAGAATCCACATCAACCCAATCTCCTTCCATGTCAAGCAAAGGTAAACCAGCAGAGGCTTCCACAGCCTCCTTCACAGAGCAGGGTAGTGGTGACTTGACAATAGACTCTATAGCTGAGGATGAATGGAGAGAGCATGAGAGTTCAGATGAAGACATCTCAGATGTGTCCACTAAGCAACCTGCAAGCACGACTGCTCCTCTCCTGTCTAGTCCAGCAACAACAAAGGAGGGATTCACCACATTGTCTGTCAGTGGTGACGCCACCCTTGAAACAGCTGTTGAGGTTGATGCTACTCTATCAATCGGCACAACTGCAGAGGTACCTAAGTTTATTTCTAGCGCAGTTCAGACACCGGAAAGTGAGGTGACAGAAAAAGATGCAAGCAGCACAGAGAAACCATCAGTTGCTTTAATTTCAAATGTAACACTCACAGGCGATACAAGCTCAGGTGACCAGACCCCTGATATGTTTTCCAAAGAGTCTGTTACTACAACAGTTTCTTCTGAATACAGCACAGTCAAAGCAGAACAAATGACGTCCACGACTAAAGTTTCTTCTCTGTTTAGCACTGAGAAGCTAAAACAAATATTGACCAGAGAACCTCATGAAACTTCAACAGCTGAGACTGCAAGAAATGCTACAAATACAACTTCTTCTCTGTATAGCACTGAGAGACCTACCACAGCGCAACAGGACACTGCAACAAAAGACAGTGAAAAGACTGCTACAATTTCAGCAACTTCTCTGTTTAGCACTGAGAAACCAAGTCATTTAACGACTTCAGTATCAAAGGAAATTGCAACAGTGGAGTCGATAATGACTGCTGCTGCTAATACATTTTCTTCTCTACATAGTACAGAGAAAATTGCTAATTTTGAGACTACCATCGTAGAGGAGGAGAGCTCAGGAGATCTGACTTCTGATATGTTTACTACTCAGTCAGCTGCCACCCCTCTTTCTCCAGTGTATGGTACAGTCAGACCAGAACAGCCAGGGGCACCATCAAGTTCTGAAATGCCATCATTTGTTCCTTTTATTGATGAAACAGAGACAAGCACCGCCCCCACTTCAGAAGGGGATAGAAGGTCAAGTGGTTCAACACCTGAGATGTTCACGAAGGAGTCATTTGCAACAACTGCATCCACATCAGAGTCAGTTAGTGCTTTCACTACAACAAGACCAACTGTGACCTCAAGTTCAATCTTGACCATTACAGAGGACGATGGTTCTGGTGACCAGATCCCTGATATGTTTGCCAAGGTATCTACTAATGCAACATCTCTGGATGTCACCTCACAGACAACAATTGCAATTGCCCAGCCTTCAGTCACTGCCATTGTCGAGAAAACAACAGGTTTGATTTATACCCTCAGAGATGACGGATCAGGGGACACAGCTGAAATTATTCCCCAAGAATCATCTACGACTCCCATTGTTACCCTGATAGATCAGACACGGGAACCAATGGAGACATCAGCTACAGTGATCGGAACCTCACAGGAAGCACTCACTGATATAACAGATTCTGGACAGACTAGAGAAAAAGAAACATCAGTTGTTCCCTTTTTTGATGAAACAGAGAAAAGCACCATCCTTACTTCAGATGAGGATACAAGCTCAGCTGGAGCAACAACTGAGATGCTCACTAAGGACTCTGTTGCAACAACTGCATCCACATCAGAGTCAGTTAGTGCTTTCACCTCATCAAGTCCAAAAGAGACCACAAGTTCAATCTTGACACTTACAGAGGAGGATGGTTCTGGTGACCAGACCTCTGATACATTTACCAAGGCACCAGTCTCAACGATTGAGTTTGTCAGCAGGTCTACCACTGTTCATACATCGACTGGACAGGTGATGGAACAAACCGGGGCATCAACACATTCTGCCCACAGCACCTCTTCACCCATGGACTTGGAGGGATCTGGAATCTCAAAGACAGAGGATGACCAAGAGACAACTCAGGCAGAGGGTTCAGGTGAGGAGGTAGTAGTTGAGACTGCCACTCAACCACAAGACCTATTCATGGTAGCCACAGATGAGACCGAAATCAGAGAGACTGAAAGCACATCTTGGACTCCAAATGTTGATGCTTCAAAAGAGTTCACACAGTCACAGGAATCCACATCAACCCAATATCCTTCCATGTTAATAACAGGTAAACCATCAGAGGCTTCCACAGTCTCTTTCACAGAGAATGGTAGTGGTGACTTGACAATTGACTCTACAGTTGAGAATGATGGTACAGAGGATGAGAGTTCAGGTGAAGACAATTTAGACATGTCCACTAAGCAACCTGCAAGCACAACTGCTCCTCTACTGTCTAGTCCAGCAACAACAATGGAGGAATTTACCACATTGTCTGTCAGCAGTGTCACCAGCCTAGAAACAGCTGTTGAGGTTGATGAAACCCTATCATCTGGCACAACTGCTGAGGTACCTAAGTTTATTTCTATCACAGCTCAGACCACGGAAAGTGAGGTGACAGAAAGAAAAACAAGCAGTACAAATAAATCATCAGTTGCCTTAATTTCAGATGAAAGCTCAGGTGACCAGACCTCTGATATGTTTACCAAGGAAACTGCCCAAACAGAATCCATTGTGTCAAGCACACCAGGCCCAGATGATGAGGGTCATGTCAGCCCAGATACTGAAACCCCCATCAGTCCAGATGCTACACAGCCCCCTGCTACTGTGAATGATCGCACAACTATGACTGATAGCACAACTATGAGTGACCGTACAACACACCGATTCCATATAACCGAAAGAGACCATACTACGACGAGAGCCCATACAACAGTGAGTGATCATTCAACTGTTGGAGACCACACAGTAGTAAGAGACCACACAACTGTCAGAGACCATACGACAGTGCCTTTTAGATCACAGTCATCCACATTCACTGCTCTCCCCTCTATTATGTACCAGGGTGTTACTGACCAGCAGGTCATGATAGTCACCTCAACAAGCAGCCAAACCAAAACTGACCAGACCCCCACCATGGTGGTGCACGGTACGAAACCATCAACAAGCACAGTTATCATATTTACAGAGGAGGCCGGAGATGAGGACACACTGTTCTCCACTGTTACAGAGAGCATGACCACAACCCCTGAGATTATCACTAAAGATGAAACCATAATTGACGCTGATACTGTGGCAATGGTTGAACTCTCCTCACCTCTCTACCCCACCATCTTTACAGAGGAAGCATGGGGAGTCACAGCCATTACCATGACACCACAGTCCTCAATTACAATGACAAAAGAACCTGAAGGGTCTGGGACAGATGACTGTTTGTCTTCCACAATTGACTCACTGAGTCTGGCCACAACACAAATCCCATCAGTCACCTCTGTAGATATATCTGCAGAGGCAAGTGCTAAGACAACAAGAAGGTCTGCAAAAGTTAAACATTCAGAGACTGTGAGAACGACCACCTCGTCATCTGTAGAGGATGTTTTTAGTGAGGCGTCTACTTCAGTGTTTGTGTCCTCTGTAGCTCAAACCACCCAAACCAAAGCTCTATCCACGGAGTCCAGCTCTCAGACGGCATTCACCACACCAACTGTGTTTATTGATGAGTTCTCCGGAGATGGTGTCACTGGTGAGGAGTCTGATACCGAGCCTACTCCTTCTGCCCCTGTATCATCCCAAGCATCAACTCTCCCCATAGATACAATCTCACAGACCACAGTTAGCAGTGAGGAATTCCGGACAGATGCAATTGAATTATCCACCGCCCCTTCTCCTATTACTGTTAAAGCTAGAGTAGAAGACACATCTGATGAGCATTCTGAAGTGGAGGCCACAACAACTTCATCTAGTTCCACCCAAGCCACCAAGGTGTCTAACACTCCTACACAACATACGCCAGTGTCCACTGAAGAAGACAAAGAGACTGTGAAACCAACCAGCCCATTGCCTGTTGATGAGTCTTCAGGAGAAGATGACTCTGAAGGCTCTGGATCTGAGACCTTCACCTCTGTAGTGGAGACCTCCCAAACCACAATCCCCACCTCAACAGCTGCTAAGGAGGGTGATGCGACAGAGATTAACATTCTAGTACCTTCATCTTTAGAGGAGGGCATCTCTGGGGATGACATGAAGACTTCAAATCCCAAACCCTCTGAAGCCACTTCCTCCCTGTATAGCAAAGATAAACCATCAGTTGCTTCCATTTTGGATTTAACCTCCACAGATGAAGAAAGCTTTGGTGACCCAACCCCTAAAACGTTTACCAAAGAGTCTGTTACTGTACGTTTACAAATGACATCCACAACTACGGTTTATTCTCTGTTCAGCACTGAGAAATCTTCACTTTCTTCCATTTCGGATATAATCTCCACAGACGAAGAGAGCTCTGGTGACCATACCCCTGATAATTTTAGTAAAGCGTCTAAAACAACCACAGTTTCTCCAGTTGACAGCACTGTCAAAATGGAGCAGGTAACAGCCACAACAATGTCACCTGAAAAAGCAACAGCAGAGATTGAAAAGACTACAACTACTACAGGGTTGTCTCTGTTTAGGACTGAGAAAACAGAGAAAGCTTCCTCCCAGGCAAGTTTGTCTGTCCATTCCACTGTTGCGCCATCTGTAATGCTCGATGTGGTGGACCAGTTTGTCACAGATTTTGTCCCCGAGGTGGACGTGACAAAACCTGAAGAATCTTTCCAACAGGCTAGGTCTGAGATTGCATTTACCCAACATGCATTTACCCATACCTCTGCTATGTCAGTCACTACAACAGCTTCTTCTGTACACAGCACTGTCAAAGCAGAACAAGTGACAACCACAGTAAGGCCACATGTCATGTCACCAGAAGAGTCTGCAGCCATTGATCCGACAGAAACACCAACAGACTCAGAGGAGTTAGTAACTCCTGGTGTTGATGACATAGAAACAGGTTCTACAGATGAAGAGAGTTCTGGAGATGAGACAAGTCCGATGACCACCCAGGAGTCTCCTGTAACAGAAGCTCATTTACACAGTAGCACAGCCAAGCCATTGCAGACATCAACATCAGCTGTCTATGAATCCGTGGCTGACCTTACCTCTCCTGAAACAACTGCTGATAGTGAAGAAACCACACAGACAGACCTAACTAACACAGGACAGCCATCAGATATTGCCAGTTCAGTGAAAAGCACAGTGATCTCAGTCCTACCTGATAAAGATAAGGAGAGCTCAGGTGACCAAACCCTTGACATTTTTACCAAAGACTTACCAACTACTACAGTTTCCTCTCTGTTTAGCACAGAGGAACCTACAACAACATCACAGGAAACTGTAACAGAGGAGAGTGAAGTCACTGAGCAAACTGAGAGACCATCAGGCTCTGGAAAAACATCAGCTACCATCTCTGTCTTACCTTCCACAGATGACCAGAGCTCAGGTCACCAGACAAGTGAGGGTTTCACTACAGACACTTCTTCAACAGAAGATCCTCTCTTGGCTAGCACAGTGCAGGCAATTGCCTCTGTCTATTCCACTGAGGCAGCATCAGAGTCTGACGTGGTGGTCCAGTTTGTCACAACATTTGTACCCAAACCAGACATGACAACACCAGAGGAATCGTTTGAACAGGCCAGGTCAGAGATAACATTTACTCATCGTCCTCATACTGATCTCTCTTCTGAGGAAACAGCATTGCCTACAACCAGTCCCATGCTGCCTAAGGAAGATTCAAGCCAGTCTTTAGAAACTATAACTGCACCTGCACAGAGCTCAGAATCAATTTTTGTCTCTACTGCTTCTCCAGTGAAGACCGATGCTGTTTTACTCACACCAGAGGCAGAGGAACAAGTTGAAGCTTCAAGCCAGGTACCTACAACAGAGGAGGCAGGAGGCAGCTCCGAACAAGAGGCTGTGGTTGAAGAGACAAGCGTTCCTATCATTGTTTCTCCTCTAACTGAGAAGGTATTAGAAACTAAAGTGAACAGCACACCATCTGCAATGACATACATTGATGAAATGGTGGACTATGAAAGTACCTCAGAGCCAGTACAGGTTAAATCTATACCTTCCGTCGTTACAACCACCACAAAGCCTGAGGTGGAAGCAACAGCGCTCAGAACTGTCCCAACACAGAATGTCCCAACACAGACTGTCCCAACACAGAATATTCAGAGTGTGTCATCGAGTTCAGAGAGCAGATCAGATGAACTGTCCAGCCCATCTGTGACTCAATCAGTATTAGCCTCCTACAGCTCAGAAAGCAGTTTGGAGGAAAAGTTGACAATTGCTTCAACCTTGAAGCCAGAGAATGACACAACAGAGGAGACCACCCCATCCCTCTTTGTGACTCAGACAGAACTGACATCCGCCGTCACTGGTTCACCCTCTCTCACGACTTCTAGTGTTGAAATTAAGTCAGCCGGTTCTGAGAGCAGTCCAGAAGAAAATACAGTTTCTGAGAAGCCAGAGATTGACACTGTGGAGGAAACCACCCAATCGTTGGCACAGATTCAGACCGGGGTTTTGCCAGGTGTCACCAGTCCACCATCTCGCCAGTCTCCAGCCGACCCCGGAGCGGAGTCCCTTAGTGTCGTAAGCTCCTCTGAGAAACATGAAGCACAGGGTGAAATTGAGGAAGTTGTTACTCCTACCACGGAGATGCCAACGAGGGAAAAGCCAGAGTACACAACTGAATCGCCAGCAGGAACACAGAACGAGCCAGAATCAGTTGCTACAATCCACAGTATTCCTTCATCTGTGTCTGCGGAGGAGGAAACCGTGGACTATGATAATGTATCAGGACCTACGTTAGTCGAGGGTGAACCCCCCATCAAGGGAGTAGAAAATACCACTTCAGCTGAGACCAGACTGGATTTGGGGCACACGATCGTTGGCGAGACAATTGAAATTGCAGGTATGTGGTTGTCAATGATACAATGTTATTGTGTGCTATGGAAATATCATCATATCATAATTTTAAACGTTTGTCATTTAACGTTTGTCTTCTCTAGAATGTGAAGTCAATTGAATGTTTGTTTTCGTTTTTCTACTTCTTATTTAAAACACAGGCATCCACTCCTGCACTGAGAACATTTGTCTGAATGGGGGCTCTTGCTATAGACGCGGAAGTCTCCCCTCTTGCAGCTGTGCCCCTGGCTACAGTGGAGATCGTTGTGAAACAGGTATGCCAAAAATGGTTTTCAGTCAGTGGAGGACTAGGCATTTTAGAGTAAGCTTTCAGTCTCAATGTGCTAATGAGATTCATCTCAACGAGGACCAATTATTTCCTGAAGG
Source organism: Oncorhynchus tshawytscha (assembly GCF_018296145.1). Classification (NCBI taxonomy): domain Eukaryota; kingdom Metazoa; phylum Chordata; class Actinopteri; order Salmoniformes; family Salmonidae; genus Oncorhynchus; species Oncorhynchus tshawytscha. Next base: position 15,070,367 of record NC_056432.1, read on the forward strand.
CCACATTTATGTGTAGGCCTTTCATTTTGTTGGCTTACTGATGCAGTAGCCATGTGCCAAAATTAGACAACGGGTATTATCTGCATGCAGTACTTAAATAAAAATACTTTAAAGTACTTTTTTGGAGTATCTGTACTTTTCTTTACTATTTATATTTTGCACAACTTTTCTTGTACTTTTTACTCCATAAATTTTCCCTGTCAGCCAAAAGTACGTACATTTTGAATGCTTAGTGGGACAGGAAAAAGGTACAATTCAAGTACTTGTCAAGAGAACATCCCTGGCCATCTTTACTGCCTCTGATATGGCGGACTCACTAAACACAAATGCTTTGTTTGCAAAATATGTGTAGTGTTGAAGGGTGCCCCTGGCTATCCGTAAATCTTTTCTTTTTTTAACTAGAAAACCGTGGCGTCTGGTTTGCTGGTTTGCTTTCAAAGCAATTTGAAATTATTTATACTTTTACTTTTGATATTTAAGCATATTTTTGCAATTACATTAACTTTTAGTACTTAAGTATATTTCAAACTTAATACATTTACACTTTTACTGGGTGACATTTACTTTTACTTTAGTCATTTTCAATTATGGGCTTCAGTTTTACTCAAGTAAAAATGACAATCGGGTACTTTTTCCACCATTGTCTACATGTTGTAATTTGAATTCCGAGTTCATCAGACATGCATTTGTTTTGCATGTCCATCTCCTCCACCTCTGAATGGTTATGCAGTTGTTCTTTCAGTTTGTTTTATATCTTGTGCAGTATAATTTACCCATGCTTTTTCACGTTTCTTTTCAGACATTGATGAATGTCAGTCCAACCCCTGTCGCAACGGAGCTACATGCATTGACGGCCTGAATTCCTTCACCTGTGTTTGCCTCTCAAGCTACGCTGGACTCTATTGTGAAGAAGGTAGGTTAGTTAGAATATCCATGGGATCTGTCAGTAAACTCTGTCAGTAGGATTCTCTCCTCGTTAAACATCAGCTGAATGAAAACATTTGAGTAGATATTTGTTAAAGGTTGTTCCAGCTTTTTCTCCATCATTCAGGCACTAGTACTTGCCATGCAAAGGAGAATATGACATAGTAAAATAAACAATGGCAGTGTTCTTAGCAACGGTGTGAGGCGCTCCAACGCTGGCCTGTATTTCACACAAAAATACATCACTGATCATTGAATTTAGATCACAGAGGAATGGAAGTTGGCTTTTTTGGAGGAAAGTCATAGATCTCCAGATAGCTGTGTGTGATATGATCAGTTACCTGAGCCCTTGGGAAATAGAGTGAGACTCTTAGACTCTGAGTCATTCAGATACTGGAGGCAGCATAGAAATGTGTGGTCAGAAAGCCAGGGGCTACAGTCTCTTCACATATCAGACAGACCACAGATTGTCACAGTTTTCCATGTCTGCAAACACAATGGTCTATTAAAGAAATCACAGACAATCGGTTAATACCCACGAGTCCAGGTGTAAAGTAATTTTCCAGTACAGGTGTTTTAGACTTCACGTCCTCTCTTGTTCAGCTCAACAATGATCCAATCGTTCACTGGCCCTAAGCAGGGTATGTCACTGCATTTTTTTCAACAGAACCTGGGTTGAGACTCTCAAGCTACATGTTTAAAGTTTGAAGGTTTAATGTCACATGCACAAGCACGATGAAATGCCTGATTATGTCATTCAGACCAACTCATAGCCTCTTATTCTCTATTGAGTCTATAGCTTGACTGCACCCCATTTTGTCCCTGGTGTGTTGACCCAGGGCATTATACATGCTGGCCAGTCTGTCCTGACCATACTCCGAATGTTGCTGCCATTACTCATCACTGAGTCAGGGCTGGATCCCGTATGCTTAGACCCAGCTGTTTTCTCAGGGTCTCTTGCCAGAAGACAAACAGAGAAAAGGCTATGATAACACTCTTTGTTTAGCCCATATACAGCTGTATTAAGGGAATAAGAGAGTGAGAAGGTAAGTAGTAAATAGTAAATAGTCGACACTCTTTCTCTGGGGGCTAGAGGGGAGAGAGAGAGAGGGAGTGAGAGAGAGTCGGCAGGGTAGCCTAGTGGTTAGAGTGTTGGACTAGTAACCGAAAGGTTGCAAGTTCAAATCCCGAGCTGACAAGGTACTAATCTGTCATTCTGCCCCTGAACAGGCAGTTTACCCACTGTTCCTAGGCCATCATTGAAAATAAGAATTTGTTCTTAACTGACTTGCCTAGTTAAATAAAATAAAATAAAGAGTGAGGAGAGAGTGAGAGAGTGAGTGTGCAAAAGAGAGAGAGATGACCATATTAGTAACACATATTTCTCTCAGATTACACAGACCCACAAAGAATTCGAAAACAAATCCAATTTTGATTAACTCCCATATCTATTGGGTGAAATACCACACTGTGCAATCACAGCAGCAAGATGTGTGACTTGTTGCCACAAGAAAAGAGCAACCAGTGAAGAACAAACCCCATTGAAAATACAATATTTATGTTTATTTATTTATTTTCCCTTTTGTACTTTAACTATTTGCATATTGTTACAACCCTGTATATAGACATAATGTCTCTATTATTTTGGAACTTGTGTGAGTGTAATATTTACTGTCCACTTTGTATTGTTTATTTAACTTTTAAAGCCCCTTGAATTGAATTGAGAGGGGGTGGGGCACTGATTAGAGAGCAGTCTGAGATAACAGCAGAGCCAGGGGGCTCAGGGTGACCTTATAAAGACACACAGTACCCCCTCTCTGTCTCCTAGTTATCTCCTGAAACTAATTGGTGTGCACTGGAGGTTAGGGATGAAACCTAGATCAACATGCAGATAGGACCATGTACCCACAGGTGTTGGGTGGATTAGACATTCTTAGGGGAGAGTGTCTTTTTCATTTTCAGTGAAAATATAGTGAGAGGTATTACAATGTGTGTAACCCTTTTATTCACTAATCACATTACCTTTTTTTTGCCAAGTTGTAGACTCATGCATTGTGAACAATCCCCCCCATAAATAACAGTTTTTGAAAATGTTATTGTGTCATTGTCTGCGGATTCTCAGCTGCTGTTATCTTTTTTATTGTACCGTTGAAGCACAAATGTCTGTGATACACATCCATTCTCTCTCTCTCCTCAGACACTGAGACGTGTGACTCTGGCTGGCACAAGTTCCAGGGCCACTGCTACAAGTACATCCCCCAGAGGAGGAACTGGGACACAGCAGAGAGAGAGTGCAGGGTACAGGGGGCACACCTGGCCAGCATCCTCTCCCATGATGAGCAGCAGTTTGTCAACCGTAAGTGTGATATCACACGCATGCACGTACACGCCAGGAAAACAATACTGTTAGTTGTACACAAGACAACACAAGACACAAAGCCAACCATAAAATAATGCTCAATGACACAGTCTTAACCGTCTGAAAGTGACTACAGTATTTCACAAGTGTCTCGTCTTAAAGTCAGTATACACTAATCTCATTAAATGAATATGGGCTGTGGAGCAGAGAGGCATAGTGGATTACTACAGTAGGTTTTTTGGGGTGGTTGGCAGCAACAGTGGAGTAGACGACAAATGTCTTGGCTGAAAGAGAAAGAAAACGCAGGCATTTGGAACAGGAAGAGTGATGCATGTGTAGAAAAATGCCTCTCTCGCGCTCTCTTTATGGAGGGACTGAAAAGCGCCTAATAAGGCATTGGAATCAACTCATTGACCTCCTGTGTTCTGTTGTGCCCTTCACGGCAGGCCTTGGACAGGACTACCAGTGGATCGGCCTGAACGATAAGATGTACGAGAATGACTTCCGCTGGACCGACAGCACGCCCATGGTAAGAAGAGGTTCTCACACTTTTTAGCCTCGACAAACGGTGTTGAATCCCGGTAAATATTTACAGGGATACTGCTGACAAACACAGTCATCTAGGAGATGTGTCATTTCCTGCAGTGGTAAATGAGGAAACTCTCTGGTCACTTTCTCATGACATAGCCTACTATCTCCTTTACACCTTGTTGGACAAGCTCACTGGCTTGGCGTCATGCTCATAGAAATATAATGAATAGAACAGGCGTCCCCATTCAAGACAATGATGGCATAATGGGGGGACTGCGAGTGTACCCATAGAGGCAAAGCAGGAAGTAAAAGCAGGAAGTGTACCCAATAATCGATGCTGTCCCAGGTGGCGCAGTGCTAGCTGTGCCACCAGAGATTCTGGGTTCGAGTCCAGGCTCTGTCGCAGCTGGCTGCGACCGGGAGGCCCATGGGGCGGCGCACAATTGGCCCAGCGTTGTCCGGGTTAGGGAGGGTTTGGCCGGCAGGGATATCCTTGTCTCATCGCGCACTAGCGACTCCAATGGCGGGCTGGGCGCAGTGCACGCTGACCAGGTCGCCAGGTGTACGGTGTTTCCTCTGACACATTGGTGCGGCTGGCTTCCGGGTTGGATGGGAATGGTGTCAAGAAGCAGCGAGGCTTGGTTGGGTTGTGTTTCGGAGGACGCATGGCTCTCGACCTTCGCCTCTCCCGAGTCCGAGCGATGAGACAAGACTGTAACTACTACCAATTGGATACCATGAAATTGGGGAGAAAAAAGGGGTGTAAAACAAATAAAAAATAAAATAAAAAATAATCGGTGCTGTGAGTTGTTGAATCAACTGACATTCCATTGCATGAGTCACATCAGTTAACATAATTTGAATGACCGTTCTACATTACCATGGGAATTATTGCATCATAATACCAGGCAGGCATTGCAAGTGTACCCATCAGTTTCCCAGTCAAATTGCCAGGGTTAGAGGTTCCAAGACTGTTCTTTTCATTCTATTGCTATGGAAATGCTACTCTACATGTTCAGTAACATGTGGTGCCTTTCACTAACAACAATCTCTGTCATTCACAAACTATAACAATAACCACACTGGCTTGAATTGTGTGTGTCTGTTGATTGTAAGAGATGGAGAAAAATAGACATAATGAGCCTCAGTATATGTAGTGTATGTGTCTGCACAAGTGGAAGCATGTTTGTTTGTGGTCATGTAAACGCACTGCAGATTCCCCTCACTAGACAGGAAAGTGGTTAATTACTACTTTCGGCCAGGTTGTACAGATTGGCTCTTCACTTCAAAGATAAGACCCCACCATCACCAGAGAGAGAGGGGTGGGGGGAAGGGCGGAGGACCGAGAGGGCCTGGGGGGCAGGAGATAAGCGGTGTCATTTTGCGGGCAGATTGAACCCCCTCTCAGTTGAGAGAGATGGGAATAAAGGTGTCAATGACGCAGCAGAGAGAGGAGCTGACAGGCGCAGACAGGTACAGGCCTCCCCTCTCCTCAGGAAGCACATCAGGCAGCCAGACACACAGATGGGCAGCACCTGTCCCCGGCAGCAGAGAGAGATAGGAGGGGGGTGGGGTAGGATAGTAGGCCTGGGTGGGTGGTCAGCATTACTGTATTGCGGCTTTATGTGGGAACAGAGTGTATATACCTTAACAGTTTTACATTCTCTCTTGTGTAAAACAACAAACACATTTAACACACACAACATTGATTCTCAATTCATTCAGGAAATGTAGGAATTATCATTTGCATGTTTGGGGTCATTTTGGTTTTGTGGGAGGGAGAGGCTGTTTGATTATTTTGGGGAGGATGCGTGGGGGCTGTTGTGGGCATTTGCTACGTCAGTCAGCTGAGCAGGAAGCTGAGATTGTGTTTGCTAACCGTAATAACAAGGTTCCTTGTGGGATCTTGCATGGGGCCTCGGGGGAGGAACAAGGTAGGGGGAGGGGGGGTCAAGTCTTTGAACAGACTGTTTGAACCTAAAGCCTAGCTGAAAGATGGTAGCTCTGATCAATGCAGCGGTACATTCCACGCAGCTCTGCAGCTGTGTGTATACAGCTGCAGCAAGTCTGCTACAGCAGGAAAATAATCCTGCAGCAACAGGAAATGTGAATTATTATGTGGATTATATTTAATGTACATTTTTGTATATGTAGGGTTGACACATTTTTCAATTAGGAAAATCAAGTCTGACATTTCAAAGAGGAAATTAGACAATTCAGAAGCTTTTTTCGTAGCTCAACTACTCTAGTATTACAGGGTGATCAAATTAAGATTTTACATCTGTATGATATTATAAACTGGGTAGTTTGGGTCCTGGATGCTGGTAGGCTGAAATAGCATTTCAGCTGTGTGTACACCGAGTGTACAAAACATTAAGAACAGCTGGTCTTTCCATGACATAGACTGACCAGGTGAAAGCTATGATCCCTTATTGCTGTCACTTATTAAATCCACTTCAATCAGTGTAGATTAAGACAATAGAGACAATTGAGACATGGATTGTGTATGTGTGCCAATCAGAGGGTGAATGTGAAAGACAATAGGTTTAAGTGCCTTTGAACAGGGTATGGTAGTAGGTACCAGGCGCACCAGTTTGTGTCAAGAACTGCAACGCTGCTGGGTTTTTCACGCTCAATAGTTTCCCGTCTGTATCAAGAATGGTCCACCAACCAAAGGACATCCAGACAATTATCCTGCAACAGGGTGATCAAATTAAGATCTTACATCTGTATGTGTGTGTGTCTATGACAATTATCGTGTGTTGAAGCAGAGTTACACTAGTAATGCCAGGCATGTATTGAATGACACACCATTACTGTGTAATGTGGAGGGACCATAGCAAAGCATTGAAAAGCCTCCTCTTAGCTCCTCTCCCACCTTGTTAGAAATACAATTGTTCCTGTCACAGGGAAATTATATTGTTAATGTGGCATTGTAAATATACTTTACTTGGATGAATAGAGAATTAAGCAATAAGGCACGAGGGGGTGTGGTATATGGCCAATATAACACTGCTAAGGGCTGTTCTTAGCACGACCCAACGCAGAGTGCCTGGATACAGCCCTTAGCCATGGTACATTGGCCATATACGACGGGTATGACGAAATATTCCTTTTTACTGCTCTAATTACATTGGTAACCAGTTTATGATGGCAATAAGGCACCTTGGGGGTTTGTGGTATATGGCCAATATACTGTACCACGGCTAAGGGCTGTATCCACGCCCTCCATGATGCGTCATGCATAAGAACAGCCCGTAGCTGTAGTAAATTGGCCAGATACCTCACCCCCTCGGGGCTTATTGCTTAAATATAGCACGGCTAAGGACTGTTCGCAGGAACAAAGCGGAGTGCCTGGAGACAACCCTTAGCCGTGGTTTATTGAGCATACTGTGTACCACAAACTCCCAGATGCCTTATTGTTAATATAAACTGGTTACCAAAGTAATTAGAGCAATACATATTTAATGTTTTGTCATACCTTTTGTATACAGTCTGATAACACAGCTGTCAGACAATTAGAATTCAGGGCTCGAACCACCCAGTTTTATAACGGTCTTCGGAAACTATTCAGACCCCCTTGACCTTTTCCATATTTTGTTACGTTACAGCCTTTTTCTAAAATTGATTAAATAAAACAATTCCCTCAGCAATCTACACACAATACCCCAAAATGACAAAGAAAAAACAGGTTTATAGCAATTTTAGCAAACTAATTAAAAATTAAAACAGAAACACCTTATTTACATAAGTATTCAGACCCTTTGCAATGAGACTCAAAATTGAGCTCAGGTGCATCCTGTTTCCATTGATCATCCTTGAGATGTTTCTAAAACTTGATTGGAGTCCACCTGTGGTAAATTCAATTGATTGGACATGATTTGGAAAGGCACACACCTGTCTATATAAGGTCCCACAGTTGACAGTGCATGTCAGAGCAAAAACCAAGCCATGTGGTCGAAGGAATTGTCCGTAGAGCCCCCGAGACAGGATTGTTTCGAGGCATAGATCTGGGGAAGGGTACCAAAACATTTCTCAATCATTGAATGTCCCCAAGAACACAGTGGCCTCCATCATTCTTAAATGTAAGAAGTTTGGAACCACCAAGCCTCTTCCTAGACCTGGCCGTCCTGCCATACTGAGCAATCGGGGGAGAAGGGCCTTGGTCAGGGAGGTGACCAAGAACCTGATGGTCACTCTGACAGATATCTAGAGTTCCTCGGTGGAGATGGGAGAACCTTCCAGAAGGACAACCATCTCTGCAGCACTCCACCAATCAGGCCTTTATGAGTTGAGTGGCCACACGGAAGCCACTCCTCAGTAAAAGGCACATGACAGCGCGCTATGAGTTCGCCTAAGGCACCTAAATGACTCTCAGACCTAAAGAAACAAGGTTCTCTGGTCTGATGAAACCAAGATTGAACTCTTTGGCCTAAATGCCAAACGTCATGTCTGGAGAAAACATGGCACCACCCCTACGTTGAAGCATGGTGGTGGCAGCATCATGCTGTGGGGTTGTTTTTCAGCAGCAGGGACTGGGAGACTAGTCAGGATAGAGGCAAAGATGAATGGAGCAAAGTACAGAGAGATCCTTGATGAAAACCTGCTCCAGAGCGCTCAGGACCTCAGACTGGGGTGAAGGTTCACCTTCCATCAGGACAACGACCCTAAGCACACAGCCAAGGCAACGCAGGAGTGGCTTCGGGACAAGTCTCTGAATGTCCTTGAGTGGCCCAGCCAGGGCCCGGACTTGAACCGGATCGAATATCTCTGGAGACACCTGAACATAGCTGTGCATCAACACTCCCCATCCAACCTGACAGAGCTTGAGGCGATCTGCAGAGAAGAATGGGAGAAACTCCCCAAATACAAGCTTGTAGTGTCATACCCAAGAAGATTCAAGACTGTAATCGCTGCCAAAGGTGCTTCAACAAAGTACTGAGTATAGGGTCTTAATACTAATGCAAACATGATATTTTCATTAAAAAATTTTTTTTTAAATAGCAATAATTTCTAAAACAGTTTTTGCTTTTACATTATGTGCTATGGTGTGTAGATTGATGAGAAAAAACAAACAATTTAATACATTTTAGAATAAGGTTGTAACCTATCAAAATGTGGAAAAAGTCAAGGGGTACTTTCCAAAGTTACTGTACCATACCCCTCGGGACATATTGCTTAATTCTCTATTCATCCAAGTAAAGTATATTTACAATGCCACATTAATAATATAATTTCCCTGTGACAGGAACAATTGTATTTCTAACAAGGTGGGAGAGGAGCTAAGAGGAGGCTTCTCAATGCTTTGCTATGGTCCCTCCACATTACACAGTAATGGTGTGTGATTCAATACATGCCTGGCATTACTAGTGTAACTCTGCTTCAACACACGATAATTGTCGTACACACCCTGTTTCTGGATAACTTATCTGCAATTAAAAAATTGTCTGGATGTCCTTTGGTTGGTGGATTCTTGATACAGACGGGAAACTATTGAGCGTGAAAAACCCAGCAACATTGCAGTTCTTGACACAAACTGGTGCGCCTGGCACCTACTACCATACCCTGTTCAAAGGCACTTAAACCTATTGTCTTTCACATTCACCCTCTGACTGGCATGTCATGGAAAGACCAGCTGTTCTTAATGTTTTGTACACTCGGTGTACACACACACACACACACACACAGCTGAAATGCTATTTCAGCCAATCAGCATCCAGGACCCAAACTACCCGGTTTATAATATCCAATACTCCACATTGGATCAATATTTCCTCCGTCTTACAAATGTGCAATATGACAGTGTACATGTGTTAGAAACATTCTATTTCCCATGACTGTTTCCATCCTGCACAGCACAACTGTACCAGTATAATGTTTATCTGAGCAGGACTCACAGGCTCAGTTTATTTAGTGATTTGGCCTCTTTTCTGTTCCTTTGTTTGGCTGTGGAGCAAAGTCTCTCACAGGGTCCCAGTGAAAAGTCTGGAGGGTGATGTCATAGTGTAGCTGAGCAGTGGGTTACAGTGTCCTTTGGGAACTGAGACAGCAGTGTGGAGAGGTGAGGGTGGAGTATAGAAGTGTGGAGGGGGTGAGGAGAGAGGGGGAGAGGGGTGGAGGAGGTGGGGATAGAGGAGAGGGGGTGGAGAGGATGAGAAGAGAGGGGAGGAGGGGGTGGGAGAGAGAAGAGAGAGTGGAGAGGTTGAGGAGAGAGGGGAGGAGGGGTAGGGAGAGAGCAGAGAGGGTGGTTGGAGAGACAGAGGAGTAGGATAGTCTGTTTGAAAGTAGGAGAAAGTAAAAAGTTATTTAAATTCCTCAAAGTCACAGTACATTCTACCGTTATCTATCACCCCTGCAACTCTTCACCAGGTCGTCGCTGTAAGTGAAAAATAGTTTTCACTCCATCTACCTGGTAAAATGAAGGTTAAATCGGATTTTAAAAAGTATTGTCGTAATGACTCTAGTTCCAGATGTGTCAATACGTCTGTGTTGATCTGAGCAGGCAGAAGGAACATAGAGACCTCCAGTGGATGATATCAGCATTACATTAAGCTGCCACTTATAAGTCATTCAGAAATGTCCCCACCAACCTAACTACACACCGGAAAGCTATTTTAACCTCTTTGATAACCAATTTAATGGCCTTTACCCCAGAGGAGACTTGAGACAGGACTATCACTGACCATATCTATTGTTCCAATTATACCCCAGAGATAGCGCGTGCTGCCAGCATGTTGTTAGCTGTTATTCTTAAATAAAGAGAGTGTGTATCTGTACTGATTTCAGCTCGGACAAAGTGAGGCACTTGCTAGAGGAAATTTACTAAAGTGTCTTCACTGTGATCCTGGTCCGATCCTTCTTATAATGATGATGATGATCCAATCGTTATGGTCTGTTTCTTCTTATTTTCCCATAGCAATATGAGAACTGGCGTCCCAACCAGCCAGACAGTTTCTTCTCATCTGGAGAGGACTGTGTGGTGATGATCTGGCACGAGGACGGCCAGTGGAATGACGTGCCTTGCAACTACCATCTCACCTTCACCTGCAAGAAAGGCACAGGTAAGACAGAAATACAGTTTAAAAATGCCACAAAAGTACTTTAATGTTAGCCATAATTGTCCCATAATAATTGTCCCCCCTAGATATCCTAAGATGGATGCACTAACTTTAAGTCTCTCTGGACAGGAGCGTCTGCTAAATGACTGAAATGTTGAGAGCTATTTCAATCCACTGACAGTGTACATTTATCCATCTATCTATCTATTAATCTATCATTCATTCATTCATTCTTCCACCCACCCATTCATCCATCCATCCATTCATTCATTTGTTTATCCATCCATCCATTCAGCCATTCATTCTCCCATCAATCCTTGTGTGTTCTTCCCAGTGGCCTGTAACCAGCCCCCTCTGGTACAGAACACTCGTACCTTCGGCAGAAAGAGGTCACGCTATGAGATCAACGCACTAGTGAGGTACCAGTGTAGGGACGGTTTCATCCAGAGGCACGTGCCAACCATCCGTTGCCGTGAAGACGGCCGATGGGACATCCCCAAAATCGCCTGCATGAGTCGTGAGTACAGTAGATCGATTGATTGATTAATTCTAGTGAGGATCTCTCCACATTTTCTGACCAAGTGCTATTGTTTCTTCCCCAGCATCAAACTTCCAGAGGGCCTTTGCGAGGAGGCAGAGTTATAGCCTGTTCAGTAGCAACAAATATAAGCGGCGGTCTGACGAGGCGGCGGCCCGACATCATCCTCACCATCGAGGAAGGAGAGAGCGGAGAGGCAGAAGACAAGCAGAAGACAATGATCGCCATGATTACGCTAGGTTACGTTTACTCAGAACTAGCAGAGCCTAAACCATAGGAACGCAGGACTGTTAGTTATGTGGATATATATATATTTTTTAATCGAATTAAAACATTTTAAGAACTTTAAAGAATGAAAGGACAAAAAGAAGAAACCCAAAGGATATTTACAATTTTTCTTGCAATTTTGATGGTGGAATCTTGGAATGATGTGATTTTAAAGAATATTCTTATAAAGGGACACTATTTTATAACAAAGCCAAAGTGGATACCTTCAGATGGCTACTGGAAAAGTGTGCTGGAGATGTACTTTGGACCAAATAATGCATTCATCCGCAATGATACGATTTTCTCCCTTTTATACAGACAGGAGAGTGTTCAACTCTTACATTGGGAAAAAGATACCGGCAAATTCCAGCTTTTGTGAAATTATAGCGCTTATGTTATGCAAAAGAATACAATTAATTTACTTAATTTAATTAATAGTCTGTGCTACGCAGGCACTGACAATCAAATGAATCCACAGTACACAATCCATCTCTCTCTTCTCTACATTATTCCAGGAATGACATTTCAAAGAAAGAGGTTCTATACTTGTGTTTATCTTGTTGTTACACATGATTACTGTATGCAATTTATACAGAGTTTTTCATCCAATACCACACTTGCGACTATCTGATGACACACGTCACTGACCAATCAGATTTCAGATCACAGAAAGAAAAACTGAAACATGGCGAAGGCCCATCCAATCAGAATTTAGATAGCTGGAGTCCTTTTATCACTAGCTCTTTGTCATCAGCTGCAGTCTTCATCCCGTCTCATCCATAGATATATAAAGAATATATGATGCAATGATAATGGGTTAATATTTGTGCACATCCATTTAACACTTTTGCTTTCTATTGTATGTTGAGAAACTAGAGAGGAGATTTCTAAGTATTATTTGACTGAGGGCCAAATGAGTGTCTCCTCCTAAGCTCTAAAGGCCTTAGACATTGAAGTGAAGCCATCGACCTGTAAATTATTTGACTGTGTTGAATGAAACTATAGAAGGGAAAGGAGGGTTATGGAATGTATGTTTTCTAGACAATATAACCTGGAATTCCTTGCTACGTTTACAGCAAATGCGAGGTATTTTAATGTTACTAAAACAATGTTATAAAAATCCTTTAAAAAATTAGCTTTGCTTCTGTTCTGCCCGAGGGGGTAACTTTTCTGTTTCCTGACACTGTAGGCGACTCAAGCTCTTCGCTTCCATGTGCTGTTTTCTTAGGTCAATGTAAAACTACTATTGAGAGAATGTACTTAGTGAAACACTTCGAAAGACTTGAACAAACACCTTTTTTAACAAAAGATACAAATAATTTATTTTTCAAGCTGCTCTTCTTGCTACGTAATTTTTTGTAAGTGAAATATTCTGACGATGCAATCACTTGGTCTTACTTGTCTCAATACTAGAATGTATTTACATGCTTTGTAGGAGACAGCTAACATCGCAGTATCTGAGTCAATGTGATGAAGATATTCCTTTACTACACACTATGCTCGATGGGCCTTATAGTATGACATTTAGGGGTCAACAATGGACCAAAGAGTAGGGCTTCAATCAGCTGAAATTGCAGTGTTTCTGTCACAAAACACTTTGTACAGATTTAGTGTTGCACAATTGATGACGGTCATCCAGCAGTTGTTGTTTGTCTTTTTTTATTTGTGTTTTAGCATCAAAGTGCACATAATAACATTTACAGTATAACTTTTTTTTTTACAATGTGAATGTCTAGGATGTTCGAGAAATACATTTCTAAATGAAACAAAACTGTTTTACCTGCTCTCAGTCACCAAAGAAATAAAATAAAAAGTTTGCCAATTTTACTCCCGTCTCCTTTTTGTATTAACAGTCTGGGGCAGGCTAGGTTTCAAACCATGTTACAATCCATGATTTAACATTCAACAGTAAGCTTTGACTTTTACTGTGATCGTGGTGGTCAACAGGACTTCACTTTGTTAGTAGTACAGTCCTACTACCAGCAGGTAGCGCTGTTCAAAATTGAACTAGTTGCAAGACATGCCATTTCCTGCTCAAAGCTTTGTCTACAGAAACAGTTGCTGTCAATGAACTGGGATGGCTACTTTCACTTGAAAATCTTGAGTAACTCCTGAACATTTGTTCCTTGCGACAATGCAACATGTATCCAGGAGGTGTCCTATTGCTGCCTGAATGTTTGAATTAAAATAGATATGAAAGTGTGAGAAGATATGAGAAAATAAATGTATTGAATTAGAGAAAATATGATGGCTACCAAAGCAAAGACTCCATATTGTCGTACAGTTCACATTGTAACACAACTCTCTCACAAGTCATTACCTTTAAGGTATTCTGCTTTCCATACCATTATCATCTGAACACAAATCCCTGATGGGTTGGAGCCCTGCACAGCACACTATTACAGTTCACCAGCGCTTATGTGCACACATCCTCGCAGGGAGAAACATTACATGTGAATCTGTAAAGTGTGGAGAGGGAGAGGTCATTGGTAGACTGAGTTTGAATTATGGTCAGCATATGGAACAGAGAGATGAGAAATTGTCACTCATGTCCAAATGAATGACATTGAAGAAAGAGTAGTGTTCATACATCATACACTTTGTTTCATTAACGTGTTAAATTGTTCCTCTTGGCTCCGGAGCGCTGGTCTGTGCTGTGAAACACAGAGAAAACAGGCTTATACTCAATCCTTGGCCAGTGACCCGAGGTCAAAGACAGTACAGAACAGAGGATATATCACCGCCCTGTCTTCACAGCACACAATGTTCACTTTTAGGGGACAAAGGTGACCATACTCAATTCCTTTAACATATGAGGTCAGAAGCACATGTCTTTTCAGGTACTGAGCAGGAAATATCAGTGAGGCTCAAAAAGTTGGTATGGGTTGGTGCCTTCAATGTTTTGTTGGAGCATCTGCGTGTGGGGGCTTTACTTTTATATCTATGCAATGCCTTAAAAATAATTCAGTACAAATAATGGTTTAAAATAGGGGGGCCAGTGCCCCTGTAACGGTTCTCTTCTTCCTCTTCCTCTGAAGAAGAGGTGTAGCAGGGATCGGACCAAGACGCAGCGTAGTTATAATTCATGGTACTTTTAATAACGAAACTATACATGAAATAGACTACAAAACAAGAAACATGAAAACCCAAAACAGTCCCGTGTGGTACAAACACTGACACAGGAGACAACCACCCACAAAACCCAACACAAAGCAGGCTACCTAAATGTGGTTCCCAATCAGAGACAATGACTAATACCTGCCTCTGATTAAGAACCATATCAGGCCAAACATAGAAATAGACAAACCAGACACACAACATAGAATGCCCACCCAGCTCACGTCCTGACCAACACTAAAACAAGGAAAACACACAAGAACGATAGTCAGAATGTGACAGTTGGTGGCTGGTGGTTCTGGCAGATCCTGGCTGACTGGCAGTTCTGGCAGATCCTGGCTGACTGGCAGTTCTGGCAGATCCTGGCTGACTGGCGGATCCTGGCTGAATGGCGGATCCTGGCAGACTGGCGGACTGGCGGATCCTGGCTGACTGACGGCTCTGGCAGATCCTGGCTGACTGGCAGTTCTGGAAGATCCTGGCTGACTGGCAGTTCTGGCAGATCCTGGCAGACTGGCAGTTCTGGCAGATCCTGGCTGACTGGCGGATCCTGGCTGAATGGCGGATCCTGGCTGAATGGCGGAACTGACGGATCCTGGCAGACTGGCGGCTCTGGCGGATTCTGGCTGACTGGCGGCACTGGCGGCTCCTGGCTGACTGGCGGCACTGGCGGCTCCTGGCTGACTGGCGGCACTGGCGGCTCCTGGCTGACTGGCGGCTCCTTGCAGACTGGCGGCACTGGCGGCCACTTGCAGACTGGCGGCACTGGCGGCTCCTTGCAGACTGGCGGCACTGGCGGCGCTGGGCAGACTGGCGGCACTGGCGGCGCTGGGCAGACTGGCGACTCTGATGGCGCTGTGCAGACGGGAAGCTCCGGCAACGCTGGAGAGGAAAGCTCTGGCAGCGCTGGACTGAGGAGCTCTGGTGCCTCTGGAATGAGGGGCTCTGGCGCCTCTGGACTGAGGGGCGGGAGCTCTGGCAGCGCCGGACAGGCGGGAGACTCCGGCTGCGCTGGAGAGGAGGAAGGCTCTGGCAGCGCTGGATTGAGGAGCTCTGGCGCCTCTGGAATGAGGGGTTCTGGCGCCTCTGAACTGAGGGGCGGGAGCTCTGGCAGTGCTGAACAGTCGGGAGACTGACTCCGGCTGCGCTGGAGAGGAGGAAGGCTGTAGCAGCACTGGACAGGCGAGACACACTATAGGCCTGATGCGTGGTGCCGGCACTGGTGGTACTAGGCTGAGGACACGCACCTCAGTGCGAGTGCGGGGAGGAGAAACAGGGAGTACTGGGCTCTGGACACGCATAGGAAGCCTGGTGCGGGGGGTTGCCACCGGAGGGCTGGTGCGTGTAGGTGGCACTGGATAGACCGGACCGTGCAGGTGCACTGGAGCTCTTGAGCATCGAGCCTGCCTAACCTTACCTGGCTCGATGCCCACTCTAGCCCGGCTGATAAGAGGAGCTGGTATGTACCGCACCGGGCTATGCACCCGCACTGGAGACACCGTGTGCTCCACAGCATAACACTATGCCTGCCCGGTCTCTCTCGCTCTCCGGTAAGCACAGGAAGTTGGCGCAGGTCTCCTACCTGGCTTCGCCATACTCCCTGTGTGCCTCCCCCCAAGAAATTTTTGGGGCTGACTCTCGGGCTTTCTACCGCGCCGCCGTGCTCGCTTCGCCAACCTCATTCTCCTGTAACCTTCCTCGCACTGCTCCATCGAATCCCCGGCGGGCTCCGGCACTCTCCCTGGGTCGACCGACCACCTGTCTATCTCTTCCCAAGTTGTGTAGTCCAGATTCTGCTCCCATGTCCCGAAATCCTGACATCGCTGCCTCTCCTGCTCCTCGTAATGCCGCCTCTCTATTTTCGCTGCCTCCAGCTCTGCTTTGGGGTGGCGATATTCCCCAGCCTGTGCCCAGGGTCCCTCTCCGTTCAATATCTGTTCCCAAGTCCATGAGTCTTTTGATGCTGGCTGCTTGTCACCACGCCGCTTGGTCCTGTTGTGGTGGGTGGTTCTGTAACGGTTCTCTTCTTCCTCTTCCTCTGAAGAAGAGGTGTAGCAGGGATCGGACCAAGACGCAGCATAGTTATAATTCATGGTACTTTTAATAACGAAACTATACATGAAATACACTACAAAACAAGAAACATGAAAATCCGAAACAGTCCCGTGTGGTACAAACACTGACACAGGAGATAACCACCCACAAAACCCAACACAAAACAGGCTACCTAAATATGGTTCTCAATCAGAGGCAGGTGTTTATCGTTGTCTCTGATTGGGAACCATATTTGGGCAGCCATATTCTTTGAGTGTTTCGTGGGTGATTGTTCCTGTCTTTGTGTAGGAGGAAGAAGAGAACCGTAACAGCCCCCTTCAGTTCCACTGAACATCACGCCATTGGTCCCCAGTGCCTGCTTATTGAGAAGCTCTGTCTAAACAGGGATCATCAACTAGATTCAGTCGCATGCCGATTTTTTCTTGAGTGGATGGTCGGGGTGGCCAGAACATATTAACAAATCATTTGTAGACTGACCAAATTGACCGCAAGAAGCTCAAACATTTGCCCAAAATATAATAATTCCAAACGTGATTTCCTGGTGTTTGTACAGTATTTTATGTCCAACAATAAAAAATAAAACCATCTAAAAAATAATGGAAAAAATAGTCCTAAAAAAAACAAATCAATCCTCAGAAAACTTGGAGGTCCAAATAAAAACATCCACAGACCTCCAGTTGGGGAGCCCTGATCTACGATGATGCAATGGTGTGAAACACCATTACCAATTCACCATTATTACATACAATAACAGAGAGTAGATGAATGCGATCTTTGTATTGATTGAGGTTTGTGTACAGTTCTTATTGTGAACATTGCTGCTCTAGCTGTCATTAGCATTACAGGCCTCTGGCTGGGTGTCCCATGGAGAGAAACCCTTCAATCTTCCTCATGAAACAGACATCCCGTTAATAAGCTCAGGAAAAGAACACTCTCTCGGCTGGTCAGCATGGCAAAGGTGATGTTGCCTACCCTCACCACCTGGGGGTGGCCAGTCAGGAAGTCCAAGATCCAGTTGCAAAGGGGGATGTTTTATCCAAGGGTCCTTAGCTTAGTGATGAGCTTGGAGGGCACTATATTGTTGAATACTGAGCTGTAGCCAATGAACAGCATTCTCATGTAGGTGTTCCTTTTGTCCAGAAAGGGCAGTGTAGAGTGCAATAGAGATTGCGTTATCTGTTGATCTGTCGGGGCGGTGTGCGAATTGGAGTGGGTCCAGGGTGTCTGGGATGATGGTGCTTATGTGAGCCATGATCAGCCTTTCAAAGCATTTCATGGCTACAGACGTGAGTGCTACGGGCCGATAGTAATTTAGACAGGTTACCTGTAGGCCTGGTCTTGAGTGTCTTATAGCTCACACAAACCACCTCCACACTTTATAGGCTATTATTAAATCTATACCAAGGTTGCACATTTTCATATCACAAAATATTGATTTGTAACTGGTTTCTGAATGGGCCTTTGCAGTGTAAGTGGAGCCTTTTTTTTAGATCAATTCCTACATTTATATCCTAGTGTTTGATACACATGCAATATTAAAGCCTTATGCAGGTAATTTACTTTCAATATAAAACACCATTGTACACAGAACATGGAGACAGGAGAGTGCCCTTCATTTGCCAACTCCTTTGCTCCTGACCAAACTGACCGCAAGAAGCTCAAACATTTGCCCAAAATATAATAATTCCAAATGTGATTTCCTGGTGTTTGTACAGTATTTTATGTCCAACAATAAAAAATAAAACCATCTAAAAAATAATGTAAAAAATAGTCCTAAAAAACCAAATCAATCCTCAGAAAACTTGGAGGTCCAAATAAAAACATCCACAGACCTCCAGTTGGGGAGCCCTGATCTACGATGATGCAATGGTGTGAAACACCATTACCAATTCACCATTATTACAAACTATAACAGTGGGTAGATGAATGCAATCTTTGTATTGATTGAGGTTTGTGTACAGTTCTTATTGTGAACATTGCTGCTCTAGCTGTCATTAGCATTACAGGCCTCTGGCTGGATGTCCCACGGAGAGAAACCCTTCAATCTTCCTCATGAAACAGACATCCCGTTAATAAGCTCAGGAAAAGAACACTCTCTCGGCTGGTTCCTCTGGGATATCGGAGTCTTTCTTCCCTCTTTAGAAAAAAAGAGAAACATTTTGAAAAGGAAATGTGCGCTGGATTATCCTGATAGTCTCAGGGTCTGTTTCAGTCTAATGCTCCATGTCCATCGTTTATTCATTACTTTGGCATTTTCTCAGCCATGTAACATAATCTGGATATCAGTAACAAGCATGAAACATGGAGAGGATTTAGCCCTGACGCACACGCACACATGCACGCGCATGCACACATACTCACAGACATTTAACAAGCCCCCACGTTGTCTGTATACTCATGACTGCTTTGCTTTGTATAATAAAACAGCATTGCTCTTCACCTCTCCGCCATTGTTTTTTGTGGCTTTAGTGATATTCCCTGCCATCTCCCTGGCGTGTGCAGCAGTGTATTTTGAAGTAGTCTTGAAGGAGTCTCTAACACAACCTTTGGAAGTGGCATGTCAATGGGTTCTTGGGCTAGTCAAACAACACCCTTACATTTGTCTGGCGTTTCCTTCTGCTAACACAGTAAATGTCTCCCCGCTGAAATATACCACAAATAGAACCACTTGGAGAGACAGCCCCCTGTAATCTACTTGGTTGGCTAGGCAACACTTAGCATACCAAAGCAAAGGAGGTAGAAGTTGTATGTCCTGTTGCTCTCTCACTTCTTAAATAATAGTCAGTTGAAGCACAGCTGGCTGATCTCCCATAGAGAAGTATAAACAGCTGGCTGATCTCCCATAGAGAAGTATAAACAGCTGGCTGATCTCCCATAGAGAAGTATCAACAGCTGGCTGATCTCCCATGGAGAAGTATTGTATTAACAGCTGTCAGGTCTCCCATAGAGAAGTATAAACAGCCGGTAGGTCTCCTATAGACAAGAATAAACAGCCAGGGAAGATTAAGGGGAAATACACTTATTTTCTACATATCAAATCAAATGTTCTTTGCCACATGCTTAAACAACAGGTGTAGACTAACAATGAAATGCTTAGTAACAGGCCCTTCTCAACAACGCAGAGAGAATATATAGAACTAATAGAAAGAAAATAGAAACATAATAAATACACAATGAGTAACAATAACGTGGCTATATACCCTGGGTACCAGTACTGAATTGGTGTGAGTCAACAGGATAGAGAATAAACCGTAACAGCAGCATATGTGATGAGTCAAAAGAGCTGGTGCAAAAAAGGATCCATGCAGATTTGTCCAGGAAGCTATTGGTTAACTATTTAACAGTCTTATAGCTTGGGGGTAGAAGCTGTTTAGGGTCCTGTTGGTTCTAAACTTGGTGCATCGGTACCGCTTGCCATATGGTAGCAGAGAGAACAGTCTATGACTTGGATGGCTGGAGTCTTTGACAATTTTTAGGGCCTTCCTCTGACACCGACCGGTATAGAGGTCCTGGATGGCAGGGAGCTCGTATGGACTACCCTCTGTAGCGCCTAGCGGTTGAAAGCCAAGCAGTTGCCATACAAAACGGTGATGCTGCCAGTAAAGAGGCTCTCAATGGTGCACCTGTAGAACTTTTTGAAGATCTGAGGACCCAAGTCAAATCTTTTCAGCTTCCTGAGTGGGGAGAGGCGTTGTCGTGCCCTCTTTACGACTGTGTTGGTGTGTGTGGACCATGATAATTCCTTAGTTATGTGGACTCCGAGGAACTTGAATCTCTCGACCTGCTCCACTACAGCCCCGTCGACATGGATGGGGGTGTGTTCGGCCCTCCATTCCCTGTAGTTCACGATCAGCTCATTTGTCTTGCTGACGTTGAGGGAGTGGTTGTTGCCCTGGCACCACACTGCCAGCTCTCTGACCTCCTCCCTGTAGGTTGTCTCATCGACATTGGGGATCAGGCCTATCAACGTCATGTCATCTGCAAACTTAATGGCGGAGTTGGAGTCATGCACTGCCACACAGTCATGGGTGAACAGGGAGTACAGGAAGGGACTAAGCATGCACCCCTGAGGGGCCCCCTTTTGAGGGTCAGCATGGCAAAGGTGATGTTGCCTACCCTCACCACCTGGGGGTGGCCAGTCAGGAAGTCCAAGATCCAGTTGCAAAGGGGGATGTTTTATCCAAGGGTCCTTAGCTTAGTGATGAGCTTGGAGGGCACTATATTGTTGAATACTGAGCTGTAGCCAATGAACAGCATTCTCATGTAGGTGTTCCTTTTGTCCAGAAAGGGCAGTGTGGAGTGCAATAGAGATTGCGTTATCTGTTGATCTGTCGGGGCGGTGTGCGAATTGGAGTGGGTCCAGGGTGTCTGGGATGATGGTGCTTATGTGAGCCATGATCAGCCTTTCAAAGCATTTCATGGCTACAGACGTGAGTGCTACGGGCCGATAGTAATTTAGACAGGTTACCTGTAGGCCTGGTCTTGAGTGTCTTATAGCTCACACAAACCACCTCCACACTTTATAGGCTATTATTAAATCTATACCAAGGTTGCACATTTTCATATCACAAAATATTGATTTGTAACTGGTTTCTGAATGGGCCTTTGCAGTGTAAGTGGAGCCTTTTTTTAGATCAATTCCTACATTTATATCCTAGTGTTTGATACACATGCAATATTAAAGCCTTATGCAGGTAATTTACTTTCAATATAAAACACCATTGTACACAGAACATGGAGACAGGAGAGTGCCCTTCATTTGCCAACTCCTTTGCTCCTGACCAAACTGACCACAAGAAGCTCAAACATTTGCCCACAATATAATAATTCCAAACGTGATTTCCTGGTGTTTGTACAGTATTTTATGTCCAACAATAAAAAATAAAACCATCTAAAAAATAATGTAAAAAATAGTCCTAAAAAAACAAATCAATCCTCAGAAAACTTGGAGGTCCAAATAAAAACATCCACAGACCTCCAGTTGGGGAGCCCTGATCTACGATGATGCAATGGTGTGAAACACCATTACCAATTCACCATTATTACAAACTATAACAGTGGGTAGATGAATGCAATCTTCGTATTGATTGAGGTTTGTGTACAGTTCTTATTGTGAACATTGCTGCTCTAGCTGTCATTAGCATTACAGGCCTCTGGCTGGATGTCCCACGGAGAGAGACCCTTCAATCTTCCTCATGAAACAGACATCCCGTTAATAAGCTCAGGAAAAGAACACTCTCTCGGCTGGTTTCTCTGGGATATCGGAGTCTTTCTTCCCTCTTTAGAAAAAAAGAGAAACATTTTGAAAATGAAATGTGCGCTGGATTATCCTGATAGTCTCAGGGTCTGTTTCAGTCTAATGCTCCATGTCCATCGTTTATTCATTACTTTGGCATTTCCTCAGCCATGTAACATAATCTGGATATCAGTAACAAGCATGAAACATGGAGAGGATTTAGTCCTGACGCACACACACACATGAATGCGTGAATACAGGAAGGGACTAAGCATGCAGCCTGAGGGGCACCTCTGAGGGGACCCCTAGTGTTTGATACACATGCAATATTAAAGCCTTATGCAGGCAATTTACTTTCAATATAAAACACCATTGTACACAGAACATGGAGACAGGAGAGTGCCCTTCATTTGCCAACTCCTTTGCTCCTTCCAGCAGCTTTCTACTGCACCAATGTCAACCTCGGCATTTATAGAATGTAGAAACATAATCCATGTATGTTGGTCCAGATCCAACAACAGAAATACACAGAACTACCATTAAATGGACGGGAATAAGTCAGTGTCAAAAGTTTATCACCAAGTCTTTATTTTCAGTTTTGTCTTATGTTCAAAATGCTAAATGGCATTAGAAAACAAAAAACACCTCCACCAAGGGATGTGTGAATAAAAAGGTAACACAAATGTGAAAAACGCCAATTATGTGTATCATGCTTTAGAAAAATCTGTTTCTTTTTTATGTGACTGCAGTTAGTAAACCAGGTTCAATCAAATAACCACATGCTACTGTGTCAATGCATCTAGGAGAGTGAGAGAAAGGTAAACCTAAATGCAACACAAAAATAAAATAAAGATCACCTCCTTCATTTGTATATTCAGTTTTACTGACCAATATTGTCTCTACTAGGCTAGTGGTTATGGCTATAGTCAACACACATCTCAGTTGTCAACCTCCTGCTTATCCAATGGGTCCATTTTAGTGTTGTAATGCTGAGGGAACACTAAAACATTTAACATAATATGGAGACATAGAAGTCAGGTGGTATTTCTAATCACTCTCTTTATTTACCACTTTATATGCACTGCATATGCAATTAATCTGGTTACTGCCCTTGGATATTATCATTCCAGAATTAACCTCAGAAGAGGCTAATCTCAAGTCTGAGTTAAAATTGGTAGCAAATACTTTGTGATTTTTTTGCTCTTCGAGTCTGGACTGGACCAACTTCTTCGAGTCAGGATTATAGTCAGACCCTGCGTTTCATTGATTTGAAGACAAAAACTGTTCAACATTGTTTTAAAAAAAAATTCCAATTGGAAACTCTCAAAGTGGATGCCTCTTATGTGATGCCGTACAATCAACACTATAGTACGTTGAGATTTTTCCTTCACTGAAATTTAGCTGAAATTATACCTAGGAATTGTTGCGATTTCAATCTGAGAATTTTGTCCAATATAATACTGTACACTAAGTAAGGTTTGGGTGAGGGGCAAGTGTGGGGAGTACATATTAAGATTCTCTCAAAAGAGTTACAAAAAAAATGATTAAAAACAATTTGACAAAGCAATAAGCCACACATAGTGACATAAAAAGAACATTAGAAAAAGGCAATACAAACACTTTGTAAAGAATAACAAACCGGGTTATATTAGTTACAATAATTGCTCAGTATGACTTATGATTATCTATTGATCTAAACTATCTATGAAGAGGAGTGACAGTCCGGGACACATACATTCATGCTATGCTTTAAACAGAAATGTTAAAAGATCGGATCACAATTCATAAAGTTGAAAAGCACCCTGGAGGATTCTTAGTAAGAGGGGGAAGTATTTAGATGTTGAGGAGAGACATGCATTATTAAAGTAACACTTGCAAAGAGAAGGGACAAGGGTCTCTGAGTTAGCAGACAAACTATTCTGAAACTTTTTTAAACTTTGGAACAATACACTCTTAGAAAAAAAGGTGCTATCTAGAACCTAAAATGGTTCTTCAGCTGTCCCATAGGAGAATACTTTGAAGATCCATTTTAGTTTCCAGGTAGAACCCTGTTGGGTTCCACGTAGAACCCTTTCCCCATAGAGTTCTACATTGAACACAAAATAGTTCTACCTAGAACTAAAAATGGTTCTACCTGGAACCAAAAAGGGTTCTCCTATGGGAACAGCCAAAGAACCCTTTTGGAACCATTTTTTCTATGGGTGTGGTTCACCGTTTCAGGACATACAGGAAAGTTAGCTTGCTGACTTGAATCTCCTTTGTCAAATGTTAGATGAAGATTCACTTGAGATGGGGATTAAAATGTGATTTTGTTGTTGTTGTCGTTTTTGTTTTTTGTCTGTCGTAGTTTGTGGTAACATTACTGTGCAAGTGTTACTGAAAACAGAACTTCCATAGTCAAACTGTGGTTATTATGTTCATGAAATTGAGTCCATAAATTGCTTGATATGCATGTTAGTTAGACCTGATGCATTTTGTCACAGACAATTTTTTTCATTTTTTGAAACTTCAAAAGCATTCCCTGGCCAAATAGAGCATAAACGCTCCAATCATTATTTCTTCACACACTCAATTTGTGGAGGACAAAACAAACGAGGATGATGTAACTCATCCAGGCCTTGTCTCTGTCACAATTTCAACCATGGTGCTGTGTTATTACATGACGAGGAATAACTCTTGTTTCAGCTTACAAAATATATTTAGGTCATTGCAGTATGAAAATTAGTTTTTACAATATTCATAGTTTGTAAGAATAAAAAAAATGAGCACAGTTTTGGTAAGGTAATGAGCTCATGCTAGTTCATGCGAATTAATTCCCGACATGTATTGGTGTTATTGGTGTTGTTGTCATTATTTTTCTTTGGTGGTTAAGTTGGTTTTGTGCACAGGGCTAAGTCCTGGCATTGCCTCTTCACTGCTGGCCCTTGAAGCAGTAGACACCAAAGAGCTTTTGCTTCTTGTCAGGGAATCCCACAAAGCGCACGGCCGCCTCTGTTGGGCTGCAGTTCCTGCGGGGTCTGGAGATGGGGTAGCGGACGCTGCCGTCAGCCAGCCAGCCAGAGTCGCAGCGGTCATAACCGTTCAGCTTCCAGGCAGCGTACATCTGGGCCACATTGGCGATCTCAGCCCCGTCATCCTGGCACGCTTGAACAGCCTCTGTGAACGTCAGCTTGTCGGGTTGCACCAGCCAGTAGAGACGACCTGAGGTCGGCCAAAAGAGGATTTGGGTTGGGGGTATTCTGCCTCACTTTACAAAAAGGTCTATTAGCTATGTTGATGAACTCTGTCCTACTGCAATGTATGTCCATCTATTTCTGCTACTTGAATAATTGTGTCTCAATGATACATAACACACTGCATTTTTAATGATTAACAGGAAAACAACCACACAAAGGAAACACCAACTCACCGTTGAGGCCAGAGGTGAAGCAGAAGACATCATAGTGGCTCTTGGACTTTTCACGCTGGCCGTAGTTCCTCAGGCCCGCCCTGGCGTTGGCACCTCCACAGGGCCCTCTAGGTTTGGTGACGGGGTACTGCACGGACCCGTCGTTCAGCCAGCCGGCATTGCACCAGTCCATGCCACTCCTCCAGGCCTCGTAGAGCTGGTCGAAGGAGGCCACCACAGAGTCCTGGTCCAAGCAAGCCTGCTCGGCATCGTGGAAGTTGAGGTTGTACCGGCCCAGCCGTGGG